>NC_083765.1:20690754-20990754 GCF_963514075.1 Conger conger
TCTTCCAATGGACTGTAGTGGAGTCCTATAAGTAGTGTGACATCATAAAGCAGTCACTGACATACTGTTCTCTTCCAATGGGCTGTAGCTCAGTCCTGCAAGTATTGTGACATCACAAAGCAATCACTGGGCACATTGCTCTCCTCCAATTGGCTGTAGCTCACTCCTGTAAGTATTGTGACATCATGAAGCAGTGACTGGCTCAGTGGTGAAGCGATAATCCTCCATGTTTGGGTGTGGATGGCACAGTGGCTGATTCTGAGTAAAGGAATAAATACGGGGAATATAATTGTCACAGAAATGCACCACATTACACGGCCTGAAATAATTTGATTCACTATCCTGTGTTCCAGCAAAGATAAAGACTTTGCCATTTGCTTCGATTTTGTCTGAGACATGGTTCTGTTTTTTTTAGGTTTTTTTTAAACCATAACATGAAGTCATTGAAAGATGAGTAAACCTGACAGATGAGAAATGTGTGAAAGCAGCGTGTAACATGTATATTGTTCTTCATTCTGCTAATGTTCCTTTGGTACTGTAGAAATCCTGTCCAGGTCCTTTGGAGGACAGCTGAAAACCCAAGAAGAAGACTCAAAGCAAAGCTGCACATGTGTGTCAAATCTGCATTTTTGCCGGAACATGTTAATCCGACCCACTTTTCTGGGTTGCATAAAGCAGGAATACAAAGGAGCGCGCGTGTGTAGAACGCATATGGGCACTGACAGCCTCAGTGGCAGATAAAACCCAGTACAATGAAGGAGAGAGAGAGAGAGAGAGGGAGAGAGAGATATAGAGTGAGAGAGAGGGAGAGAGAGGAGGGGGGAAGAGAGAGAGAGGGAATGTTACGGCAGGGAGGACAGAGGAACCAGAAGCAGACACAGGGGTGTGGAAAATGGCAAGTTTACTCACAGGTGATGGGACAGACAGAGCGTAGTCACAAAACAAGCCACGGTCAAAATCCAGGGGGTCAGTCCAAACAGGCAGAGGTACAGAAATCCACAAAACACAAAGAATAGTCCAGGGAAGCAGGCAGGGGTCAAAACAGGAAAACCAGATAAACAAGGGCAGGGGCAAGGAAACAAGGAGGCTAGAACTGGGGAAGGAATCAAGGGCTCGGGAACAGAAACAGGACAAGACGAACTAGCCGCGTGCAACTGAAAAGGACAGGTATAAATACACAGGGGAATGAGACAAACTAGGCGGGGCATGGGAGTGAGGGCGGTCTAACAAATAAACATCAGGTGAGACACATGAAAGGGTAATGGGACAATAACGAGGGGGAAACAAAAACGCGGACTGGAATCACAAAGACACACATGTAATACAAACGGCTCCGGACTAGGGAGTAGACAATTTGCAGAGAATCAGGAGATGCAGAGACACAGAGAGACAGGTGCGAATTCTTCGCTGAAAACTAAGCAAGTAATCAGTGATAGAATAGGGAGGTGGAGTTACAGAACAGAATTGAAACTGGAGATGCATTAGTAAGTTAGTTAAGTGCTTTAAATTACAAATACCCAAAACTAGTGAATGTTAGTTTGACAAACATATTAGTGTGTTAGTATAATTAGTACTGTACAAATTCTATGTTAGTTGGGATTAGTATATTAGTGCTATGTACAAACATGAAATGGAGAGAAAGCAGGAAGTAAGTAATGTAAGATTGGAAGGAAGACTGAACCCCGGAACTACCGTAAACACCCGAATAGTGGGGCACGCAGACAAGGGAGTGACTGGACTAGAAAACATTCAGACTCAGACATCACAGGGGAAGACGAGTGCAAAGACAAACAAATATAAACAGAACCAGACATGAAATATGAAAAATAATAAATTACAAGAATAAATAATACTAAACAATGATACACTAACACACAGAACACAGGAACATAACAGGGAGAGAAAGAGAGATAGAGGTAGAGAGAGGAGAGGGGGAGAGACAGAGGGAGAGAGGGAGAGGGAGAGAGAGGAGGGGGTGTGTGTGAGAATGGAAGATGGCTCAGAAGCTGAACTCAATTTGTAATACTGTTAAGACACTGTGAAATCACACTTTACAATGTACATGAGGGGCTGTAACTGGTGGAGGGGCTTAGCCAGTGGGAGGGGCTATAACTGAAGGAGGGGTTTGACCAGTGGCATGAGAAACATCCTCCCTGCTCCATACCACAAGCAAAGCATGTCACACACAGACTGTGGAGGATATTGTGTGTGACAGCCATGAGAAAGGTCTAGTATGGGACATACAGATAAGGGGCATGATGGTCACATGACCCCCAAAAGCATAATTTCTTCAACAGCTGTGCTGGAAATGTGCTATACCACTGTGTCACAGCATGAGAATGGGGTACCATTGCGCACTTTTACAGATTCACATTCGATATCTATAGAGAAAATGATAAATAACTGCAGAAGACCGAAGGGGCTCTCCCTTTTTGCATCTGTATAGTATAGTACTGTATAGTACAGCTTCTGCTTGACAGTTTTCCAGAGCACTGCTTTGAGAGAGAAGAAGCCCTCAATGTTTCTGTGAATCCCAGTGGTACATATAGCCCCGCCTTCTCATCCCCAGTTTAGCGTTCCTCCTCTCCTGTTTAATTAGGACACGGTTACGAGGTTAAAGGAGTACGAGCTGTTTTCAGCACGACATTTATTTTGATCAGACAGGGAGGTTTTTGGAAGTAACGGTGTAGATGGAATGAGATTGATTAAGACGAGCCTCAATTAAAACTGACAAATTAACCCAATCTGTTCTCGTGTTTACTACTGCTCTCAGAACAATGAAGAAGCGGCCTGTTACCATGGTGAATTGGTGGTATCTTCCTCCCAGTTAGTCCCCTGTCTCTCACACCAGTGTAAGGATGAGTGAAATCGACGTGTTTCATAATTAATAAATCTTCAGAGCTGCATTTGCGCACTGTTGGGACTACAGCCCGGAAACTCGCCTCTTCACCCTCTCTGCCTGGGGGGGGCACTGACCGGGTGCATTAATATTTCACCCCCCATCATATTCACGCACGTCAACAGCCCCCAATTTTCCCCGCCATTCCACCATTTATTCTGCGTCCTCAAGCCTGTCACGGCCCGAAGACGGCATCATGCATTATTTACAAATGCCACCGCCATCCCTGCCACAAACGTCCTGTAGGATAATTGACAATCCCTGCGTAATTATTTTCCTCTACGTTGCTGCATTCCTATGTCCATAGGGTTTACTCCAAAAGTCTGCGGTCTCTGTCTATTCTCAACCTTCTAACATCTACCCCTTTCCTTCCATCGATCTCCTGGTCACCCACCCAAGACACTCTTAATGGTATATCAAAGTGGCAGACAACGCTGAGGGGATTAGCAACCTCTCTACACGCAGCAAAAGCACTATACCAGATGTTTTGCCATCCCGAAACAAACCAAGGTATTTAACCCCTGCTGTTTGTTGACCTCTGATCCCAACATTGAGGTGCCTGGACGCCCATCGTGAGCAAAACCTAAGACAACACTTTTATTATTAAAACTCATTATTGGATGTATCGGTTTTGAGTGTGGTTCCTCTACTGCCGGGGGAATGATCCACTTATAAAGTCAATAGAGACATCTGAATTCTGATCGGTCGAGGGAGATTTCCCTCTAAAATACAATGATAAGTGCAAGATTGAGAAGCAGGGTGATCTCCAGTTATTCTGGGTTCAGCATTCAGAGTGCTGGACCACTAAAAGGGTAACTGAAAGTGACCCCGAACAGTCTACTTTATTTTAACTTTAAGTTGACTTTTTGGATAAGAAGTATAATTGACTGAAAATCTCATTCTCAATCTCATTAACCTGACAATCCATTTCCTCCAACCTGCAGAAAAAAGAAAATAAAAAAAAATGTATGAAAAAATTACACATTTGGAGCAAAAACAGTGGACCTGCATGAACAGAGAAGTGGGAAGAAAGCCCTCCGCAGCCTGCAGATAATGGTGCAAACGGGGATCTGGCTGCAGAAATATCTTCACAAGTTCACAGCTACATTTTTCATCTCCAGCACACTAGTGCTGCTTGCATTTTTTTTGTTTATAAGTGTGTGTGTGTGTCGGGGGTATACACAGCATTTTGAAACTGCCTTGTGCATCCTGTCTCGTCAATTTATGGAATAATTTGCATGCTTGGTAATCAATACCCCCCGTAGATTAAAACTTAATTGGGTTTTTAATGGGTTTTAAGGGTTCTATCACACTGCATAAAGAGGAAGGAAGAGAGGAATTAAAACTTAATTAAAATGTCAAGTAAAGCAAAACAAACAGGGCCTGGCCGGTCTTCAGTGACCAAGGAGGCACAGATTGTTTGAGAGGGATGATGAATCTGCCTCCAAAATACCTTAATTAACTACAGTCCATTCCACTCTTCCATCGTGAAAAATACCTTTAATTACAGTCTGTTCCACTCACCATGGTAAAAAATACCTTTAATTACGGTCCATTCCACTCGTCCATGGTAAAAACACCTTTAATTACAGTCCATTCCACTCGCCCATGGTAAAAACACCTTTAATTACAGTCCATTCCACTCAAAATAGTCAGACATTGCAAAGTGGAGATACATGAGGTAGCAGACCCCATGTTAAAAATATACAACAAAATGGTAGCTGTTAATTTTATTAAAGCTCTTTTCTTTAACTCTCCATTCTGTTCCTCTCCTGATACTGTTCATTAAAAGTGGACAGTCAGGTTGAATGTACAGCTCTGCAGTACGGTGGTCTGGTGTTCATTGTCATGACTTGTGCTTGGCTGCAGTTTAGCAGATATGACGGCGCATTGTGTGAGCAGCTGAATGAATGTTGTGGTCGGGTTGGAGTGCCATTATGCAGCAGAGTGCTAGATTGGGCTGTCAGTCACTGTGGGATATATGCAGAATGAAGGCCTCCACACCAGACCTGGATTCATCAGCGTCCATTCGGGCTGGCTTTACCTGTCTGTAGATCGATATTCATCAGTGTCCATTTGAGCTAGCTTTACCTGTCTGTAGATCTATATTCATCAGGATCTGTTTGGCTGCCTTCACCTGTCTGTAGATCTGGGTTCATCAGCGTCCATTTCGCCTGGCCCTCACTATTCCATCACCAGCACATCTCCCACCTGCCATATTTAATGAGAGAAAGTAGACATGCCATTTTTATCCCCCAACATATTCCAATTGAATTCCCTGCGGGAAATAGTTCAGGTTTTGAGTTTTGAGGATAAGCTGTTTGATCAGTTCAGATCAGCTACCAGCTAGACATAGATTAGCTGGTTGACCAGTTCTGCTCCCAGTTTGACATGTTTTGCCAACTCAGCCACCAGCACTAGCTAGACCAGCGTTATGTCCAGCTTGGCCATGCTGGTTGACCAACTCATACCCAGCTAGACCAGCGTTATGACCAGTTTGGCCATGCTGGTTGACCAACTCATACCCAGCTAGACCAGTGTTATGACCAGTTTGGCCACCTCAATTTTAAAGCTGATCAAGATGGCAGAGCTGGATTTTACAGCAGGGTTGACATTAAAGCACATTTGCAAAAAAGTGGAAATTAACTTGTGTTTGATTTTAGATCTTATGTTTGGCTTTAGAACATACGCTAGATTTTAGATCTTATATTTGCCTTTTGATCTTGTGTTTGACTTTTGATCTTTTGTTTTTCTTTAGATCTCACTCTAGATTTTAGATCTCACATTTGACTTTAGATTGTAGACACCGTGAACTGGACCATTTTTCACACAGAGAAGCATAACTGAGAATCAAAACTTAGCTTTCCCTGATATTTTTAATGTTCTTCTTTTGTGACTATTTATATACTTTATGCATTACATGTACTGTTTTTTTTTCAGCCCACTCTTCTTTCAGTTGACTCCGTGCCACTAGCTTTAAACACAACACAGTTCTATTAATCTATTCATCTATCATGCAAACATTAAAAACAGCCTTTAAACAGGCCCCATATTTCTGCAGGGGGGTGGAATTAGACAGTCACAGATCACAAGCGTCTTTGAGTGATCTGACGTTTCTGACGGAGAGAGTCTCTTTGGTGGCGCTGCCTTTAGCGGAGTCGCGTCTCAGAAACCGTTTGTTTCTCCAGCCAGCCTCTTGCTCTGGTGAAGCTGCATTATTCATACAGAGTAACATTTACAGATGCCTTCATTCCCCGGGCCTTGGATCTGAAACCCTGTAATCTCAATGAGCCGCGCATCCCCGGTTTTGGGTTCAAAGGTTACAGAACACGCAGCTGTTTCAACATTTTCTTTTGTGTGCAGATTTCCTTTTTGAAAATGTGCATGTCTGATACATTATGCTGTCTCTCTCTGTTTATCTCTCTCTCACTCACTCTCTCACAGGCACACACACATGCCTGTATAGAAAAAAACAAGACGCTTATGTATATAATTCATGCATATTATTCATATTTTGTATTCTAAACCTGTACAGCTACTTCAACAAGGAAATGCCTGAAGCATGGTTAGCCACAATGGTATGTATACCTGTGCAGGTCTTTTTATTTGTCATGTTCACCCTTTTTAAAAATAGATATACAGGTATGTGTGTTCAGCTACATTAGCCTGTTTTTTTTTGTGAATATGGAGCCTCACCCCAGAGCAGGTCTTGAATTTGGACATTTAGGGGCTGTAAACACTGGACTACGGATCTTATTCATGAAATATTTGGGGAAATCCAGAAAGCCAAGTTCTGCTACTTCAGTGCTCTGGCATAAAAGTTCACTTAGAGGGAATCAATTCAATCCTCGTTTCCCTGATTAAGTGTTTACTGATCAATACAATCAGCCTTTTAAATTAATGTGTGCACTTTTATTTGATTGTTCTCCACACAGAAAATTGTCACAGCCATTGAGGTGTGTGTGTGTGTATGTTTGCACGTGTGTGTCTGTGTGTATGCGTATATATATGTGTGTATGTGCTTGTCTGGGCGTGTGTGTGTGTGTGCGTGTGTGTTTGTGTGTGCATGTATGTGATTGTCTCTGTGTCTTTGTGTGTGTGGGATAGGGTGGGGGTTATTTTATTGGAATATGGGAAAGAAACAAAACAAGAAATACAATATAATAAACATTCCCCGCTGCAAACATTGCATTTTCCATTTTGAAATCTCATAAAATCTTTGCCGTTGGTCTTTTGTTTTAACCCATTCCACTTTGGCCCCCAAGAAAGCAATTTATGTCTATTTTCTGTTAATATTTCAAAAACGATTTACAGCATGTCAGGGGTCAGGAATCACGCTAGCTTTCCCTTCTACCCCCCCCCCCCCCACCACCACCACAGGTACCGGAATCCATCCACCATGAACAACAAGGACAAAGGGATAAGGTAAGCAGAGTCTTTATTCCAATTTTTTATAAAAACAGTTCATGACCCGGGCAGCCAGCCCACTCTGACCCCCCCTCCCATCTCTATCACCCCCCTGCTTGTGTGGTGGCCCCACCCATCAACTGACTCCAGGCCGTATGAGCCAAGCCCCGGAAGAGGGACTTTCCCACACTGCACCTCAATCTTCTATACCACACATTGGAAATCCCTCACGGGACTTCTCCCCGAGCGAAAACTAAAAAGATAAGAAAAAGAAAGAGTACGGCCAACCATAACCTTTGCAAAGGTTTTTTGCTTTACAAGCAAAAAAAGCCTTCAAACCCCCTTTTTTAAAATACTGTGGCTCTGAGCCTTATTTCTTTCTGGCTGCCCAAACACTCAGTGCCACAAACTCCACTCTTTTATTCCTTTCCCTTTGTCAGAGGAAGCCAGTAGCAGCTGTGTGAGTTAATCAACTGGGCAGAGCTGAGCAGACTTACCCCGGTCCACATTCCGGTGCGGCTTGTCAGGCTCACCTCCTGACACTGCACACACGTTTGAAGACTTTCATTAAAGAAGAGGTTTGTACCATTCATAAATATGAACAAAACACCTATAATTACAAAATGTTTTTATAGTTTTGTACTAAATATCTCAATTTCTCAGCCAAGGACCAACCCAGAACTACTTTATTTTTGTGCACAAATTCATATGTGTACAAAATATTGTAAAGATATCTACAGGCATTCAAATTCCACATGAGTTGTCCCAAAACTGCACTCAGATGTCCTCAAGCGTCTCCAAATACAAAGAGCTGCATATCCTTTTGTCCAGACACATGAATGATCAGAAAAGCTTATTTTTCTATAAAAAGGTTAACCAGATGGATGCTGCACATTAGTGGTGGAGGTGAGTTTCTTGCTCTCCAATGTAAAGCACTTTGGGTATGAGAAAAGTCTATTTGAGTGGAAAAACTAGTTTCATACACACATCCCTTCAAGTGTATTTCCATAGACACTCAAAACCTGCTACACAGAATGCTAACTCCTAGCTGCCTGGCTGTGGCTTTCAATTCACATTCCAATGTAATGAGTGAGTCTGTCATCAAGGGACTCAAAATCAAGAATAGATGCTGAAAGCACTCTTATAACTGCAGTATGGATGTGAATGAACACACCTGACTAATCAGAAACACACGTGAAGTAATTTGTCCCAAATTGTAACGGCACCCTGAAATGGGGCGACTATATCGATAAAATCAGAATGCTTGTAAACAAAGGTCACTAAGATACTTCCGGCTGGCCGTTTGGCCACGGAATGAAGTAACATTACTTCAAAATCCATTGAACCAGAGCTGTGGAGAAACAGTTAGCTAGTTAACTATGCCAAAATCGTGTTGTGTTTGGGACTGTAATGCCAAATGTAATCTGGCACACGGTGGATTGGGATTTTTCTGATTCTTAAAAGGGAGGATAACCCAGATCCTACAGTCCGTTTACAGGGCGTCCTCAGGTGCTTGGCACAGTGAATGACAGCTGACACAGAGGTGCTGAGTTTCAAAGTGAAAAAACTAAAAATGTCCTTCACAAACGTTGTTGGCAGCTAACGTTAGCTAATAAACGCCAGATGCTAAAACACCAGACATCTAACATTAATGTTACTTAAGCTAACATCATATAAATCATATAAATAAAACAATTTCGTTCAGTTTTTATATATTTTTTTATATTCCAACGTAGACTTTACATGTTCGTACCTTGGTTAAATGACACAGAAAACACTGCCTGCTATTCACATTCCTCAACCTTATCCACCTGAAACTAAGTTACCTGCTGTTGTGACGTCATGGTGATTTCATCTATATGAATTTCTATATAATTTCTATGGGGTACAAAAATCATATTTAATAAAATCAGAAACTCTATATGAAAATTGTAGTATCAGGGACTGGCGGAGAGCCAGGAGCGACTAAGGGTAATCCCTTATAAGCGGACACGCGAACGTGTTTGCCACAAAACCCCGGGAGGTAAAGGAAACAGAAAATATCTCGGAGACAACTCCGACCAAAATAAAAGGAACAGCCCAAAAAACGGCTACAGGAAAATAAAGCGACCCTTAAAAACCAGGGCGGACAACCCAACAAAAATGAGTGCTAAAAGTGAGCACTGCAAACCCCAGACCGGGGACCAAAATAAAAGAACAACCTAGTATAAAACCCTAGGCAAGAAAACAAAGAACCTTGAGACGCAGCTCAGGAAAAAACACAAACCAAAATACAAATACAACGTCCCTCACCCACAAGCTCACACGAGCTATAAATGAAATCAAAAACAAAGAACCTTTCGGAAGGCGTCAGCCGTGCACACAGCACCAACAAGCTGAGCGTCTTCCATACCTTTTCTTTTAAATGAGAAAGAAACCCTAACCAGCACGATACCTGACTCATTAAAACACCGAGTCTACTGCGTGCATACCAGCTTGGTGTAAGAGCGAACAGTTAACACCAAAGCGCCGACCGATTGCCAGCGAGCGCTTTAAATATCCACAGGAGGTAGGCTCCCCTGGCACTAATGAGGGCCAGGTGAAAATAATAATAAACCTGGTGGCCACAACCGGTACTACCTCCCAACCCTGACAAAAATCTGGTGCTTTAACCGCATTTGATTACACAACTAAAATGGTGGACTACAGAGCCAAATCACGAAACAATATGCCTTTGTTCCAGGACTGATGGAGTTCACTGTAAAAATTACTGTAAAATTATTTGGCCAAAAGCCAAAGCCTGTCTCATTTTTTATGATCAAGACATCAAGAAATCTGTATCATAAATTATGGTTAATTTTAGGCATTCAGTTCTTTCTGAACTTTTGAAAAGCAATGAGCTAGTCCAGGAAACTGAATCACCTGAAATCCAGCCCAGTGATTATTAAATCTTAACTTTAAATATGTTCAGACTTGGCCTATCTACCTTGGTAGTTCAGATCTGGACTATCTACCTTGTGTATTGGACATATGTTCATGGCCTGACAACCAATCATATATGAATTGCACCTTACCTGACCTGTTTCGTTGTCTCTGACCTTGATATGCACTGTTTCATATGTCCCTTCAGATAAGAGTGTCTGCTAAATAAAATGTAATGTAAATTGGTACGCATGACATTTTTTACAGTAAATAAATATAGGAATATGGTAAGTTTTAATTCTGCGGCAGGCTAGTACAAGTATTGAATCACTAAGCCTTTTTTTATTAAAAATACAAATGAATCAAGTTCTGGAGTTGCTCCAGACCAAAACACAGATAAATATTTTAATAACAGTGAGAGCACAAAAACATTTATTACCATACAGTCAGACTACTCTTCATGTCACTTTCGGTGTATTTCATACTTGTCTGAGCATGCCTGCAGGCCTATGCCAGTTTGAAAATAAAACTCACAGCTCTCCTGCTGTCAGGGATCCAGGTGTGAGTTTGGAGTCTCCTCTGGCCTGGACAGGGCTTATGGACTACAAATCTATAACCAGAAACTACAAATCTATAACCTGAAACAACTTACTTGGGGGTTTCTGGCTCCACATCAGAGGGTTATACTTCTTTTTTTTTTGTGCCGACTCCCAGTGCCAGATATCCATCAGTTTTCTCATAAGGCATTATAATAGAATTAAATAAAACAGGGCTCCAATTGGCTTTGAACACCACATCAAAAGGAGGTAAGTAAATTCTCAAAATACAAAAAAAGAAGCTTGCCTTTCAGAGCACTTTGATGCTTTAAAAAAAAAAAACAGTATTTCACAGAATTTGTATCCTTTGTTATACAGAATGCATGAAGGCAGCAATAAAGTCTGAAATCCCAAACGTGGAGCTGTAGTTCTGGACACTCTCAAAGCTGGGAGCTGGCAGTTGTGATATAAGGTGGCTAATGCTACCAGTTGGGGGAGAGGGGATGGGTTCAGCCATGTCTACACATACATTTCTCCTACAGAACACACTGCATTTTATATGAGTCATCAATTAATCCCTCCCCATCTTCCATTACCTTGATTGACAGTTCTGAAATATTTAAAGGAAGCAATTTCATATTTGAAATTAAGGGCATTGTATTTTAAGGGCCTGTTAACACTGCAGGAAAATCATGAACAAAGGGATAATACCCTATGAATGAGTCAGTTATGAGGAAATAATTGCCAGACAGGGTGATACTTCCTCATAACTAATTAATTCATACGGTATTATCCCGCTTATACCGCGGCTAACTTGCCAAAGTAATGTAGCTATGGACAATTTATTTTTAGTTTCGAAACTAATTATTATTGGGAATGAGAGAAAAAATTGTCCCTGTTGCTGAGAAAAACAATCTTCACGCAGCCTAAAATTGCCTGCTACAACTAAAAGCCAACTGCATAATCTCCAGAAAAGTTCACCAGCTCACCATCGGCAAAAGTAAATAAAACATTAGGCTATTAACTAATGTTAGGTTGCACAACAATAATATGCAATTTATAGAAATGTGATGCTGTATTCCAGACTTCAGTGCCATGCAACTGAATGGAGCCCTTTCCATTTTGAACTGAAGTATAGAAAGACCTCAATATTCAATTGAGTTGTACAGCACAGCTGTCAAAATCAGCTGCCATGTCTCGTTCTTGTAGCCAGTCCCACAAAACAAATTATTAAATTATTACAGACTTCATGCTATATGTAGTTTACAGAGAATATCAGTGTACTGAATATATTTCAGCATCTTTGGGTGTGCAATCTCTAAGCATATTCCTCTATGCTAGCTGCACTGTGTGCTGTTTTTTTACAGAGTGAATTATAGACAACAAAAGTTTGATCATTCTCTCCTCATTCACTCGTTTGTTGAAAGTTATGTTATTTTCTCTGCCTAATTTCAAATGCTCAGTTACATTATGTTTGAAACATCTCCAAGGTATCTTTCCGACAATGTAAAGTGTAGCTTAATGCGATGTAGCCTACAGAAACATATTACTTGTATAGTATAAAGATATGCATAACTGGACTACTTGCATTAATTGGAAATGCATTGTTCATGATGTGTTGCGCACTGAAATTTGTTGGATAAAATTCTACACACCTGTTCAATCTGTTCTCATTAGTAATGTTATACAAATAACCACGTGACACGTCTCGGCCAATCAGAATGCCGTATTTGCCCTAGGTGGTTGGTTATATTACAGTGCTGTGGTATAATTATGCAGTATATATTAGGGCTATCAACTGATTAAAATGTTTTCTATCAGAGAATGTGTTCATATAGATCCAAATCCAAGATTAGCTAAACTATCAATTGAATAAAGGCCTTTGTCTCAATGTGCTAAGCCATGCTATCAGGAAGGGCACCTTAGGTTTTAGCTGTAAAATCCAAGAACCCTTAGCTAATGCTAATGCATCCTGAGACCTCCACTAAAGGTGTATGATAAATGCTCATATATAATTATTGCAACAGTACTTAGCAGTGGAGGCTGGTGACTTCCAGAATTGAGGAGGCCATTTTTTTCCGCTTGCTCACTTCACTCGCGATGGAATGTTCCCTGTTCTCTTATCTGTCTTTGTGCTGGCCAAAGGCATACTATTTGGAGTGTAAGCTACAGTCAGAAAGTTATGGCTGATGAAATTCATTGTGCAGAGCTTAGCCTTGTGCCTTCCTGAAGAAATGACATTGCTGTAAGTCTATGAGCCTGCCTGATAATTAAGCTGAGAAATGACATTTGGATGTAATATAAATGCCAAGTGAACATGTGTAAAAGGCAGGAATTTTAATTATGTAGTTAAAAACAATTTTGTTTAGCTTACATTTTTCATTCTTCTACAGCTTCAACATGTAATCACCAATTTAATCAAGTTTCGCATATAAAAAATATAAGATAACACTTTCTTTATCATATGTAGTTTTATTCAATATATTTAATATAAAATATGTAAAAATATGGTTCCAGTTGGCTTTATCTAACGTTAACGTTATCCACTAGAGGGCAGCACTCTATTCGTATTTAGAGTGAATTTCCTCACAGAGCAACAATTCAGTAATTTGATATGGAAGATTATTAAATTGACTTGTAATAAAACGAAATGGACTACATTAAAAATAAAACTGTTCAATAAATCCCAAATGGTGTCTAACATGACCTATTGAATGTCATTCTCACTCCCTAGTATCTGGAATCTGCATATCTCCAGCCCAAGATCTCAAATTGCGCCAGAATCTCGCCGACTTCCGAGGTAGTTTTAAGCAAAAGTGTTTGGCCAAACTCCAGGGATGATAGCCAGGGGTGTTCTCTAAATTTCCTGAAAAGCACAAGTTGATAGGACACTCGTAGCCACTATGGCGAGTGTTTGTTTGACTGAAGTGACTAGCGAATTCTCAAAAATGGCTTCGGTGTTGAATAGGAAAGGAAAGGATAGTTGATTCCAAATGAACCAGTAGCATGTGATTGGACGAACAAAATGTCAATCTTTCAGCCCTGGACACAATGCATGGTGAGGCCAGGCCTCCGTTGCCCACCCATTTTCAGTGATCTGGCCAATCACATATTGGCATGAAAAAAAATGCATTACATTGACTTCTATGAAAAGCTAATTTCCTAGGGGAGGCCTGGCCTCCCTTAATACAAACTGATAGGGAAATCTGGCCTGTTGCTTTACAATTGCAATATTGGGTTTTAGCCATGGGGAAATTTAGATTTATGAACAAAACTAAAATAATATGAATATAAAAAATAAAAAATATGTTTTTTGTTAAAATAAATAAATAAAATAAATATATTTATTGTTTTTTTTAAATCTCTCTCTTCTCTCAAATTATTGGGGAGGCCAGGCCTCCTCCACCTCTATGGAGGAGCCTCCACTGGTACTTAGCAATATAGAAGTACATCTCAAATAGTATATACTTTACCAATAGAAAAGTACATATCTCACTTAGTACACATCAAAAGTGTAGTACATATACATCGCACAGTACATATCAAGCACATGTATGACAATTGGTGCAATATACAATGGATCATTCCTTATTTCAGCAGTCACTGAAACAGAAAGGTCATGGAAAATACTCCTGGTAACACCCGCATGTTTCTGTGGGTCAGAATTTAGGAGGAAGGAGCTCAGTGTCTTCCTCTAATGGCTCCTGTAGACTCAACATTATTGGCACTTATTTATTTTTAAATGGTATAAAGAGTTCAGATACAGACCATGTCTGTGACCCAAAGTTTTAACCAGCTGCTAAATTTCACAAAGTTCTCTCAAACCCACTTCTCGCAATTACAGAATATCACAGATCATTTTAAGGGATTTTCACACTTTTGCCAATTGCGCTTTTACAGTTTAATATGATTGTGAGATGCTAGTTATACAGTACTACTGCTGGCTGTTGTGAAAAGCAGATTAATGGGCAGCTATAATGATGAATACTGCTCTCAAACTTGCATTACTGAAAACACAAATGCACGTATGACTCTGGTTTATTCATGGTAGGCATATACATATGTCATCATGTTCTGTAGGAAATGTTTTACTTAGTATAAGATTCAGCCTTAACCATGATTTCAAAATGAATACAAGTTAAATTTCTTCTTCTTCTTCTTCTTCTTCTTCTTCTTCTTCTTCTTCTTCTTATTATTATTATTATTATTATTATTATTATTATTATTAGTAGTAGTAGTAGTAGTAGTAGTAGTAGTAGTCATTTTTGAACTCTCAAGGGAAAAATATCCAGGTGAGTGTTTACCATCTTCTCTGATAAAATTATTCTGTGAAATAAGGAAAAAGGTTTCTAAGTATGCTTAGCTGGTCGGGTATTAAAAATCATGTGAAATTGTCACTGGGCCAGTGCCTATTGTACACACTACAGGCTGCACAGAGTACTACAGGAGAGCCAGGGACTATTTTACACATTACAGAATACTCTCAGTACTACAGGAGAGCCAGTGACTATTGCACATTATACAGGTCACACACAGTACTACAGGAGAGCCAGTTACTATTTTATACCCTACAGCTCTGTTTTTTTAAATGTTTTATTATAATTGGAATGTGCCGACCTTGTAATGGCACATTTGTATGTAAAGGTTTTTATAAGTAACTAGTGGAGCTGAATGCATGTGAGAGCACTGCTTCATGTGCAGAAGTAAGAGAGAGAAGAGAGAGAGAGAAACGCAAGTGGCTCATGAAAAGGGTTGCAGTAAACCACACTGTCAGCCGTTTTATTGTGCTAGAGCTTGACCCCGACACACTGCTGCCAAGAAATCCGCCCGTCTATGGAAAGACTGGCTAAGGCCATGTTTACACCGGAACTGTGCCATATCCACTTGAACAGAGCTCATTGATATTACAGACCATCAAAATGATATTTTCAGTAGATCGGGCTGAAGAAAAGAATTCAAACGGTTTCTTTCACTGAACCAAAGATTTAAAACAACTACATTTCCCTATGCATTCACTGTTTTTCACCTACACCCCCACTCTTTCTCAGTGCACCCCCCCTTCACCTACACCCCCACTCTCTCAGTGCACCCCCCCTTCACCTGCACCCCCCCACTCTTTCTCAGTGCACCCCTCCTTCACCTACACCCCCCCACTCTTTCCCAGTGCACCCCCCCCCCCCTTCACCTACACCCCCACTCTTTCCCAGTGAAACACGTGCCGCCCCTCCTGACTGGTCCACTTATTGTAAAACAGGAGACAGCAGACGCTCCGGTTCTATTCCTGCAAGATGCCGTCTGCTCTCTTATCTCATCCCAGTCAGCTCACATAGCATCTGCTTCTCGCCCTGGCTTCCCTCCTAATACCAGTCAAAGGCTACGCCGTATCTCTAAGTGCTGAAAATACTGCTACAACCAGCTAGTACAGTTCAGATGAACTCACTGAGAATGTAAAAAGATACTGAAGAAAAAGTTGGGTTATTTTCCCGTCCTCGCTTGGCTGGTCATCCATCAACATTCATGGTGTCTGTCCTGGTTGGCCGGCCATTTACTTAAATAATGAGATGTCACATTGCAGAGCCAGCCTCTCAATCACATAGCCAATCAGCCTCCAGTAGCATGTATGTAGAAGTGTAGAAGAAGAGTGTGGGGAGGGGTTTAAAGAGGCAGTAAAAGCAGGTCTTAAAAGAATGACAGCTTTTGAGGAGAATGATTTCACACAGAACAACCATGGCAACATCACTACATTAATGTTTTTATATGCTTTATTCTTTTTTTATAGGCCTGCTATGCAGCGCATTGAGACGGGGGTGTCAGAACGGCTGTCTGCTGAGCACTAAAGCATTGTGCTGAGTAATGTCATTCTGTGAATAAAATGAAAATGTATGAGATGTCACGGAATGTGTGCTGAAAACAAAAAATAAACAAAGCTTCCTTGAGTCTGAGTCTACTCATATACAGTACACTACAGATGTGTTCAGGCTCAGAAGCAGCAACATGGATGAGTACTGACCTCAGAGAGTACTGACAGGCCTGGATACTGACCTCAGAGAGTACTGACAGGCCTGGATACTTACCTCGGAGAGTACTGACAGGCCTGAATACTGACCTCAGAGAGTACTGACAGGGCTGTATCCTGACCTCAGAGAGTACTGACAGGCCTGGATACTTACCTCGGAGAGTACTGACAGGCCTGAATACTGACCTCAGAGAGTACTGACAGGGCTGTATCCTGACCTCAGAGAGTACTGACAGGCCTGGATACTGACCTCAGAGAGTACTGACAGGGCTGGATACTCTCCTCAGAGAGTACTGACAGGCCTGGATACTGACCTTGACCGGTCACTGACCTGGCTGAGTACTGATCTTGACTGCACACTACTGTACTGTAAAGGAGTAAAAGAATAAAACTCACAGGTGCTTTCTCTACTCTGGCTATGATGCCGTGAGCTCAGATATTTGGATCCGCCATTCAAGTGATTAAAAGATCAGGGCGATTATACGGCACTCAGTTAGAGTAATGACCTCCCTATCCCACCTTTTTGTGCTCCTGTCAAAATAAGAGCCTCCCACCCACCATAAAACACATCCAAATTAAATGTAAAAAATGTACATGGTTGTGCTAATTGAAATTGGTCTCAGATGATGCATGTGTTTTTTAAATTATTTGTTCGTAGTGAACAGTTATGTAACATTTTATTTTGTTGTTTTAAATTTGTCCTATAATATGCAAAAACACAACAGAGGCATTATGTTTTTCATAGTAGGTATCTCACGGAGTAATAACACCGTTTAGCATGCAGATGTTTAAAGCATCACTTAGCCAGTGTGGGCAGCGCAAAACCACAGCCATTCTTGTATTAATTAAACAGATCCCATTGGAACACAGTTGTTCATAGTATGTCCAAAACTTGAAATGCAAAACAAATTAAGGCCCAATAAGCAGCCGGCTTATTTCTGGTTCCCAGAGCACCCCGCTTTTGTTGTCTTTGTTGTATGATGCTCATAAAGAGGAAGGCATTAGGGAAGGCACTTTTGTAAACCTTAAACATAGCTCTCTAATAAGCACTCACCCTGGAACACTAGAACACAGACCAATGAAAGCAGGAAGATTAGAAACAGCAGGTTATAACCTCGATACCGAGAAGCAGGCTAAGTGATCCAAAATAGGTCAGTGTAAATCTCATAGCTGGATTTGAAATATTGTGAAGCCATGTTATGAAGTCATCATCTTCTTAGGAGAGTGCTGACTGTATCGAAATCTCTATCACTTCAGGTGTGCTACTAGGGCTGGGCTATATAGGTATCACGGTACAATGATTTCTCTGTAAGAGCAGTAACAACTATCTCCGGCATGGTGTTAGATTATTTCTTCCAGTCTTTTGTTATTTAATCATACCTGATGCGGTAGCACATCTCCAGTTTTCAGAGCCAAACATTTTAGCATTGTGAAGTAGAGATCATTGTGGTTGCAGCATTGTGAAGTAGAGATCATTGTGGTTGCAGCAGTGTGAAGTCGAAATCATTGCGGAGTGTCATGATTTGAGGTTTTCTTTTTTCTTAACACAATCTTGAAAGTGAAAAAAACTCCTGGATTGTATGAAATCTCAGGAGGAACCCGGCCCCATGGTAACACCACCCTCTATCTGAGCCACCAGAGGTTACACTCCATCATCACTGAACCGCTAATATGTGCGGTCACACTCCCAGTCCATTTTCCCCATGGGCTTTCAAAGGGCCAGTGTGTTGCCTTGTGTTGCCATGTGGTCCTTTGGTATAAAAAAAAAAAACCTTTCTGACAACAGTGAAAGAAGCCCTAAATTGAAACGAACATTCAGCATGAAATTTGATTACTTCCTCAGGATTGACACTGCCATTAGAAAAAGGTTAACATAAATAAAGCCTTTTCAGTGTCGGTCACTCGGAGCGACATCAGACACTGGGTAAGACCCATCATCGAACCACAGGAGTACTGATGGTGAGGATCAAATAAAAATGACTGCCCCCCCATCTACCCCTTCCCTGGAAAATACCGTAGTCTGGAGCAATGCAATCAGCTTTCCATGCCAATTACCGTCATAATTATAATGCATTATCACAAAAATGATCATGTGCATTAAAAGCGATTTGGTGGAATTCACCTTATTATGGTGAACACTAAGGGTAATTTCCTGTTTAATGGTCCTACTAGGGAACAGGGCTCTGTGTGTCTCATAAAAAAGCCTATTTATTGCCATTTTTCTTTTATTATGAATCCTTTTCTCTCTTTCTGGAGGCAGTGACATGGTACCTTTGATCATTTTATTTCAGGCTTATCCTTCTAATATTCACCAAGAACAGAGAGAAATAAAACAGCCGGATAAACATTAATGACGGCATCATTCCAGTGACACACGGTGAACTCCAGCATCAGCAGTTCAGCTGGCCCTGGCTCTGTGTGCTCTGGAGTGAAATCAGATCATTTAACTGCAGAGTGAACAACAATAACATATTCATTTGAGCTTTGACAAGAATCAGATTAACAAAATGAACATTTCACAGAACAGAATGCACACATGTACATGAAATGGCGTCATCAAAAGATACATGTGTAAGTATGGTACAAATAAATTCATTATTTCTCAGTATGAAATACATGTTTCCACACTAAGGATAAAAAGGCTTGCATTCTAGTTTAACAGGCTGTGAGATCCCTAAAGCTCCAGTGAATAAATAAATATTTCACTAGCTGGAGGATAGCATGGTGCTGCAGTAGAAAATAAAAAGGCATAATGTTATGAAAGAATGGAGAACAGAGTTTGAAATGACACACCCTGATTGTAAAGCAGACTTTCACAGTCACCATGCAGGACTATGTTTTATGGCTACATCACACATTAATGTAGTGCCCAATCCCTCCAGCAACTCTGTCTCTTTCATGTCCTCATTTTACACTTTTAAAGTGTACAGGAAATCTGCTTTTATGCTTTCTGAAAGTGCCTTGTGAAGTGTTCTTTCAGGGAATTGTTCTTGGGCCCTGGCCTCATATGGAACGG
The DNA here is from genome assembly GCF_963514075.1 of Conger conger. Taxonomy (NCBI): domain Eukaryota; kingdom Metazoa; phylum Chordata; class Actinopteri; order Anguilliformes; family Congridae; genus Conger; species Conger conger. Next base: position 20,710,530 of record NC_083765.1, read on the forward strand.
ATCCTCTGGGATTAGAGGGGCCTGTTCGTGGGAAGTGCTGACTAAGAATCGTTTCATTTCCTCCTTTATTGCTCGCTTTTACCCGACTCTCATTTCCCAAATAACCTTTCAATTTTACGAGAGGGTTTAAACTCCCACCCCCCACTCCGCTAATTATAACCAAAAATGGCATATATACTGTATGCTCTAATCCTCAGTTATTCATTTGTATACTGTACATTCCTATCACAAAAATACATTTATATATATCCTCAACCGTCTCTGATGTTCTGGCATCCACTCATATGGCCTGTTTGTCTTAATTAATTATCTGACTCTGCTGTATGACCAGGCTAAATGTGATTATGTTCAGTGTTCTTGTGTGTTGAGCGACATATCTCCTTAAGTAATACCTAATTAAGATGTGTGCATGTACGGACATCTCAGGAGGATTTCTGATTGTCACGCAGATGATTCACAGTTTGTTGCTGTAAAATGTTATTGCGGTGGAACATATTTTTATTCTCAGCGGCCAATGAAAGCGGTACCCAGCAGGTGTTTCTACAGCTGTGTCACTTCATTTCCTAATTAATAAAGGCATCTGAACTCAATCCAGATTCAGAGTTCAGTCCAAATATAACATACACTCAGAACATTTAGCAATAAGCAATACGTACAAACTAGTATAAACAAGGAATGCTATTACAGCACGTCATTTCAAAATACATTCCGCATAAAGGTGGCATGCCCACATTTAATGTGCATTGATAGTAGCAATTAGTGAGAACATTTTTTAACTGTGCATTCAATTATGCCACTGATGCTGCTATAAATTTGACCAGAGCTCCTATATTTAATCAACCACTTAAAAAGTATAATGCTTTAATAAGGGGATTGTGCACTCAAAGAGGATGGGTTATGCTTGACTGAGCGAAGACAAATTTCACTAAATTGACCATAGAGACACTTCACACCTGGGGAATTCCAGGATGCCTAGCCAGGAAAGATAAGCAGCCATTACAGAACTGTGGTTAAGACACTGCAGACACACAATGCTGACACAGTGTGTTAAAAAATATGCTGAAGGGATTTTATTGGGTGGCAGGCTCGGCCAAATAACTGGTTTTGGGTGCGGACAGGAGGGATGCAGAGTTTGTGATTGACAGGCCTGGGTCAGCAGTGAATCCCTGTGACAGAGGTGCATGTACCAGCTGTCTGCATCAACTGCACAAGCTGTATAGTCTTCTGGTGTAGTTTCTGCCCAGCTCAGCTGTGCTCCTGCAGGTAGAAAGCCCTTGAACATTAAATCAGTTAAACCCAATTTAATTTAGTTTTCATTTTTTTATTATTTCACTGCGGAAATGTTAGGGTGCAGAAGTTCAGCAAGGGAAAAGAACAAGCCCTGTTCATTAAAATAACGACTGCTGCAATCAGGCCATGAAATTAGCTACAGCTGGAGCCAGGGCTGTGGTCCTTGTACAGTATAATCAGGAGCAGAGCTTTGATTAAGAGTGAAATCCACAGGGACAGTGCACACGTCCTACAGTGTGTTCCCAGATGACAAAGTAAAACAATTTGGTGAAAAAAGAGGGAGAAATTTACCTCTACCACAAAACACCCAGTGATCACTTCATTAGGTAGACCTGTACACCAGCTTGTTAATGCAAATATTTAATCAGCCAATCATGTGCCAGCAACCAAATGCATAAAAGCATTCAGACACGGTCAAGAGGTTCAGCTATGTTTCAGGCCAAATTTCAGAATGGGGAAGAAATGTGATCTTTGACCATGGAATGATTGTTGGTGCCAGACAAAGTTGTTTGAATATCTCAGAAACTGCTGATCTCCTGTTATTTTCATGTACAACAACAAAACAAAAAACAGTTCTGTGGGCAAAAATGTGTTGTTAATGAGAGAGGTCAGTGGAGAAGGGCCGGACTGGTCGAAGCTCACAGGAAGGTGACAGTAACACAAATAACCACACATTACAACAGTGGTATGCAGAAGAACATCTCCAAACACACAACGCACCAAACCTCTAAGTGGATAGGCTATAGCAGCATAGGACCAATAAGTACCTAATAAAGTGCTAACTGAATGTATAATATTATATTGAATATTTGAGCTATGTTATTTGTACATTTTTTATGTATGAATTTGAAGACAATATTGGGCAAACACTGTCGCCACAAGGCCAGTTATGCATAGAATATTAAATAATTTACCCATTTTTAAAAAAATTGGAATATTTTGTTTTGTTTTTGTTTTGTTTAGGCTGTGGGCACACTTTAATTGACATAATGATGCATTATGGGTAGAAATACATATCTCTCACACATCAACAGGCTGATACCTATTCCCCATAGGAGCATGTCTGCTCACATTAGTGTCGATTTCAGGAAGAATGTGACATCACTGTGCTCTAGATAGTTGTATTTTTTATTATTGTTTGATATGCTGTTTACTGTCATTCATTATTTTCATTCTGTGTTCCATGAATTTTAAATGTGATGGGGAGAAATATCGTCCATATGAAATAGACTGGAATAGGAACACAATGTTTTTGTTTAGTTAAAGACTGAAGAAAAAAGTTTCATCAACACCCCTTATAACTATGTTTTAATGATATCTGTTTTTAAATACGAGTCGATTTACAGTAGTCATATTACAACACCTGAGGCACAGATCATCTGATATCTCCCAAGTATGAAGTCATTGAGAGTACCCCTCCAATCAGAGCGGCATAATAGGGTGTCGTTATGGTACAAAGGCACAGCAATCGTAGAAAAGTATGATTGATGTAAAAAGCGCTGCTTCAGCAGAGCAGAGAGGAGCCATTTTTATGGAGATGCACGGCACTTTCACCAACAGAGAGAAACAAGCAAACAAACAAATAAGTAAATAAATAAATAAAAGAGCACAAATGCATTTGATTGGAAGCGGAAGAGCTGATAGGATTCATTTGCAGTGTGGTGCTTACAGCGTCGTATTTAATAACACCCCACTGTGTCTGGAGGACTCCCACCACGTTTAGACCACCGCAGAATCTTAGCAGACAACGCTCCATTTTGTAAATGTTGAAAATGTAAGTTTGGACATTTGCAAATGTCCTCTCAGTCATTCCTGAGAAAACACCAAGTCATGATGAAGCAGCTGCATACTGTCCCCTGTGAGAGGAACTCCTGTACAAACTGTTGTTCATTTTAACTGTTGTGCCAAGCTGCTCGTTGGTAAATAGAACTGTGTTAAGAGTTTTGAAAAAGTGTACTCAGTATTGAAACATGGGTATAACCAATTGTAAAAAATGCATAAATGCATATTGTGAAGAGAAATCTGCAGATACTGTATTGCGCTCTAGCAATGGCACATGCTCTTGGTGACGCTGAAAATATGTAACTTGAACTATCATAAAATGGTAAATGGCAGGAATTTATAAAGCGCTGTACAATTGATGCTTCTCCATTCACCCATTCATACACACACTCACACACCGACGGCGATTGGCTGCCATGCAAGGCCCCAACCAGCTCGTCAGGAGCATTTGGGGGTTAGGTGTCTTGCTCAGGGACACTTCGACACAGCCCGGGCGGGGGATCGAACCGGCAACCCTCGTAAGTTGCTGTCACCCGTTTCATATAAATCAAAGTTTTGTTTTGGGGTTTCATCTTATTTTAGAAGAACAATATGTCTTAGTGCCAAGCCAAGATATCAAATTCAGAGTACATTTTTCAAGCCCCTTGACTGATCTCACTCGAAAGGAAGCCTCAGATCCGGTCCCGTGGATGGAGCAGGGCCAGCTGGCATTGCTGAGAATTAAAGTCTGCTTGTGTGGCAGTCCTCTATTGATTAGCCCTGACTTTCCTCAATTTTTCCTCCTGCAGACCCACTGGACTTCGGTTGTGGGCACGGTGAAATTGACCAGGGGACTGACGTGTCCCTCTCTCAAGAGGAACCCCAGGTACCATACTTCCCTCCATCCAACTGCACACTTCCCTGAGTTAACAAGGAGCCCTGCCCTTCGCTGCATCTTCAAAACGGTTAGCACATGCTGCATACACCGCTGCCAGTCATTACTGTGGATGACAATGTCATCCAGATATGCAGCTGCGTACGTAGCATGTGGTCTTAACAGCACGTCCATCAGATGCAGGAAGGTCACCAGAGCTCCATGTAACCCGAACGGAAGTGTAACCAATTGGTATAATCCCAGCGGAGTGGAAAATGCAGATTTTTCTATGGATTCGGGAGACAAGGGAATCCAACTGATAGGCTAGCTGTGGCACCATCTGCCCTAGCGGCGATGTTTCTATCTTTGGAGACTCCTCTATCCCAGGTTTTGGAACTAAAATGTCACACGTCGTGACACACCCCTGAGAGGATAGACTAGCTGAGACAGGGAGATATTAAGACCGGATTGTACCTGCGTTCTATTGAGTCTCAGGGAAGTGGGGAAGGGAGAGAGAGAGAGCGAGAGTGAACTATTATTAAACAGAAAGGTCTTCGCCCGTCACCCTCCTGGGATCGGGGTCAAAAGAACAAACTAAAATAATAACAACAAACAAAACCAAACTGTGGCTTTCGCTCTGCAGCTTTGTAGTTTTTTGTCTCTGTTGCTTTCAGCCCCATCTCTCTCGCACAACAGCTCTCTGGTCTGTAGTTCCTTAGTCTTAGACGGCCACTGCAGAAAAGTGCACACATTTAACCGCCTGGACTATTTTTAAACGTAATCCAGGTGTGTGTCTACTTAACCAGTAACCAGGTCCTCAGAATGCCATGCTTCCTCCGCAAACCGTGCCCTTGCCCCACACCCCTGTGAGCCTCCTGGTATCGCTGCTATTCTTTTGGGAAGCCACTGATGAATTAGTACGTACGGATTTGGAAGTTTGAGCGCAGGTCCTGTTAACACAAACAGATAAGGTCACAGGACTGAATGGACATGAATGTTGTTGCAACCAAGACACTGTATGAAACATGTCAAGCAAAATACATGACTATACAGACTCCCTGCCAATGCCAGTTGTGATATCAATGAATTCAAAGCTCCTGCCTTGCTAGATTTCTGTAATTACCTTACATGAACACCCCTCAGATTTAGCTTGGTATGGATGAGAACACAGTTAATACGAGTGAAATAGCGAATTTCCAGTTTCTCGAATTTTTGTGTCTAGCACATGTTCCCTACGTCACTTCTCACCCAATTACAGGCAGTTTAGCTGAAGAGAATTCACGCTGTGAACCATATTGAGAAATCAGGTTAAACGCATACGCAGACTGACACACACACACATACACTGTGCTCCTCCTTCATGTGTGTTTCCAGACTATTATTATGAGTGACGGGTGAAGAATTCTCACCTCCTCTTTCCTGTTGACGCTTGATAAGGTTGGGCTGTTTCTGGGGAATCAATTTGTCAGTGCTCTGACGAACTATGAATACAACTGGAAAAGAAACCTATTAATTATGAATATTATTGTGTGTGGTGTGTATACAAATAGCATACTGTATATGTTTCAGTCATTTGCGTAACTCAAACACATAAGCCTCCTTGGGCTCAACCAGCAAGATCAATCAACTGGAATTCAACGATATTCCAAGCAGGGTCTTTGATTCATATTTCAGTTTCTCACAGAAAACTAATCAGGGGCTGCAGCATCTGTGTGAGGGTAAACAGGCACAGGGAGACGTGTTATAAAAATAATAAGAAGAACAGAGACACAGATCACCCAGAAATAAACTCAAGGAAACATCTTGCAAAGCCACGGTAACAAGAAGTACAAAAAACTAGAGAAACTGAAAAAACACACAAACTATAATCCCAAAGAAATGGGTTATTTGGCTTGTCTCCAAATAAGAACTCTATTCTTTATGGAACCCTCTATCATAGGTGTGAAGTGTGAAAGCTCCCTGGCAAATAATTATTTTGCTCAACAAAGAAACCTTCTTCTATGTGCTGATCAGCTGTGGTGCAGGATTCAAGGAGACATTCATTTTGTCTCACATGCAAATCACAGGGCTCCTGTGGATATCGCCAACAGTACCACACATCTAATGCCATAGAGGAGATAGCAGAGATTCAATCTTGTCTCTAATCATATCAGATCCCCTCCGCTCGGATCCCCTCCACTGTACTAGATTCCATTTAGCCTTTTGTGAGTTCAAAATGCCTACTGTATGTGATTAGAATGGCCTTAACTGAAGCTATGTTGTGACTAAGGCTATATGACTTGCATACTCCTGATTGTTATTTTCAGATTGGGACGAAATTGTAATAAAAATGTTAGGTCTTAACGCCTGATTGTTTTTTCACACGGCTTGAATTTATCAGGTGTGAGATGTCTTGCAAGCAGATTCTGTGTGTCGATTCCTGTTAACCAATCAGGAGGTGGTTCCATTTATGATGTTTTTCCAATCAGGTAAGGAGACCGTATAGTCTATGCCAGGGCTGGCCAACTCTGGTCCTGAAGAGCCGCAGACTGTGCTGGTTTTTGTTTCAACCTTAAATACAATGATCACTTTAGACCCTGACCTGGCAAAGTGTGAGAGGGCATCTGAACTCCCAACTTTGTTACCTGTGAGAAAATCGTATCACGTACACCTGCCGGTAATTTAAAGCTATAGTGTTCTAGAACACTGACTTGGAATTTCGAAAAATAAAAGAGATTCATAAAAATCAACTCTTCAAAAGGGTTAATAACCAGCCCGCGCCTTCCACAGCAGAGATACAGGAGTGGAAGAACACAACCGGAGGCCACTGCTTCACAAAAACAAAACAGGCTTCTCTCCAGGCCAAGACGGGTGAGAAGGGCCAGCAGACAGGCAGGAAGCACTTGGACAGGTTCTCACAGAAAGGCTGGAGGCTCCCATGAATATTGAGCTCATCGATGCTGTTTGTCCCGGTAAAATTTAATGAAGGCTATAATATGATCTCCATTCATCCCAAACGTCAGCATAAAAATAAAGTGCTTATGTTCACAATTTTTGGGTGTGCACATGTCGCTGAACTCAAACTCTATGAAGATAAAAGACATCTGCTTCTATAGTAACTCTGCTTTGGGTCTCAGTTGCTGAACTCTACCTGAATATATAGTTGATGAGCTTAGAGAATTGATGCATGAACTAAATATTGATTTTACCCGTCAATGTAGGGAGACCTGCATATTTCATAGCGTATGCTCAAGAATTCTGCTTTTGCATATGCTGCATATTTTATTTTATTTTATTTTTTCTGGGCAGAGTTTGAGTTCAAGACTCACCCTGAACCAAGAAACTGTTATTTTTGTCTTCACAAGCTCAAAGAGCTCCATCAAAACAGCACACAGCTCCTCATGAAACCCACTGGGTGGACTTGTGCACATACCTCTGGACTTCAAAATTGATGATCCACTCGCTTCACAACTTTGGCAAGCAAATCATTCCCAATACAACATTTCCTGATGCCGAATGAAGCATTGAGAATGGCTTATTTAACCGTATCTGCCAAAAATGAACACAATTTACACATGAGGAACTGCCCTCTAGGAACCTGTCTAGACTGAACAAAAACAAGGAAGGTTTTTACTTTATTGTAGAGTTACTGACTTAATAAGTGCACTTCCATGGCTGCCATCTTGTCTCTCCAGTTATGAATCGCAGGTTTTCTTCAACTACTGCAGAGAATGATAAAGTTACTTACTCACAAAAGTAAGTAATTTGAAACAGCTGTGCATTCCATCAATATTAATATTGGTCTTCAAGTCAAAGTTAAGAATGAGTTTGGGTTGAATCTCGGCCAAAATTATGGAGAAATATTGATTGAATCCAGGCCTTTATCTGAATACTGATTCAGTACCGGAAACAAAAGCACATGAGCGCTCAGTGGAAGGACAGGCCATTTTAGATGTTAGATGTTCATCTAAAAGCCGTGTAATGCCTCTCCTCTGATGTTCAGTTGTGCAGTCGTTTTTACCCACAAAATGGCAGCCCTCATACTATAACAGTACAGACTATTCGCTGTCAGCAAATTAGAAATTATTGTGATCAGAGCAATATTCTCAGACCCATCCTTCCACAAGATATTATCAATCTCACTGGAGGACTAATGACAAAAAAGGGGAGAGCATTAAAGCCACTTTATTGTTTTTTCCAGAAATAAAATAACAAAATATGAACCGGAAATTCTCTGAGTTGTTTTCTTTCATCTCTCTCAGTGTAGAGGTAAACAATCAAGCCTTTCTTTAGCATGCCAGCTGTTCAAGGCATGTAGCATATGTGTTTCTCTCTTTTAAATCCTCCATTTTTATTTTTTTAAGTTAAATTTTCCCTTTGGACTGAATTATTACAGAAAATGATTTCAGTCTTCCAGATTTCTGTTCCTCTTTCAGCAGGGCATTAACGAGAGCGGTTATGAGCACTTAGGGGGAAGAAGGGCTAATTAAGGAGGAAGGACACATCTCATTTGAGAGATACTTTGATTTCGATGGACCAGGCACCACTCCTTTACTGTTCTCACTGAAGTAAATTAAGACTCTGGCCTTTAACAAAAATCTATTTTTAAACCTTAATTCTGAAAAAGGAAATAATACATTCCATCTTGAAGACGTAAATATCTGAGGAAGTTTGTGGCATCTCATTTGAAATGTTCCACCACAGTATTGCTACTGTGTAAAGCAGGGATCATCAAATCACGGTTCTCAAGGTCTGGGAACTGCTGGTTTTCCCCCCTCCCTTTACCTGGGAGTCAGGTTAGAAGCATTCAGGTCAGTAGCATTCACACACTGTTTCTTTTCTCTGTTCATTACCCAGGAGAAAAGAAAACCAGGGCTGTTATACAGCATCTGTATCTTCTGTGAAAATACAAATAAAATTGACTTAATTTAATTGAATATCAACACAATCCCTTCTGTTCTAAAGGAGGCAGTCATGCACAATTTGGGATGTAAATATGATTTTTTTTCCTCTTGGGATCAACTGTAAATCTTTGACAATTTAATGAGAGAAAGTGAACCTGGTGTGTTTGCTGTGATATAGTGAGTGGTAGCAGAGAGACTCAATTTTCATGGCTCTGAACACAAGGAGCTATGACGTTAAACAAAAAGATCTCCCAGCATCCCTTGTATGGTGTGTGTACTGTACGCGAGAACGTCATCCAGACTTTCACAGTCCCTTGCTAACACTTTCCAGGAGTCTGACCCAATCTGCGTGCGCACAGATTCTTTCTTTAGCATGTCAGCTCTGGTCTGCGCTAACCGTCTCCTGGGAGCTGGCTTTCGCAGAACAATACGTAGGTGTGCAATTTTATAGGAAAACATTGTTCCACACTTGTTCCCTTCTCCTTGCGTCTTGCGGCATGCGTGTGAGCACTTTCGCTGGTCCTACATGCTGTTACAGCGTCGTCTCTCCCCATCCAGATCATGTTTGATTTAGAAAGAGCCAGAACCTTCCACGGAAGGCTTTAGCCTACCCACAGTGCAATTGGGCGTTGAGAGAGGAGTATCTAAATGGAACTCCTGTTAAACACAGAGCAGTGCTCACTGTGAACAGACTCTCTCCGGGTTTTAAAATAAATGGATGCACTTTACCAGCTAGAAAGACAACAACATATTTACTGTGTGCCTGAAGAGGAGACTAGCACACAACCACTGTTCAGATTCATAACATCCCAGAAACCGTGTGGGGACAGGGCGGGGGGTTGATTTATAGTTGACAGTAGGGCTGAGATATGCAGACTTTGGGTTGGTATTAGGAGCAGATTTATTCAGCCGATGCTACCTCTCAGACCGAGTTGTAATAAAGTATTACATACACCCTGCCAGTGACAGAGCTGAACAATTCTCAGGCAATAAAAGTGCGATAACCTGTTTATTATGTCAACATGTGTTTATGACCGCAGTTATAATGTAGGATGTTTAACTGAATGCAGCAATATCAATATTATACAAACACACATACACACATTATCAAATATCCACCTCCATTAGAACCAGAACACAAAATGTGCATCTGTAGGTGACAAAAAATCTATGGCAATCTTACCCATACAGAAATCTAGTGGGGGGGGCAGATTAATTTATCACCATGGGGGGGGGGGGGGGGGTCCCAATGCAGGAAAGCTTGTTGGAAAGCTTGCAATGGTTTGATGACAAAAAGTCACTGAAGTAAATTAAGACTCTGGCCTTTAACAAAAATCTATTTTGACAAAAAGTATCTGTAGAAAAGGTGAAGATTGCACATCTTATGATGTGCTACCTTAGTCAGTTTTGATCATAAAAATATCTGTATCAGTATTGGCACACACACACACACACATACACACACACAAACTGAAATATTCCATATTAGTTCAACATGAGCATCACATCTGATGCTTCTTTCATCAGAAGCCCTACATAAACATGGTCATAATTGTACACATAGTTGCATACACAGTGAAAAAAGTTTCCTCACATGATTCATCTCTTTTTTTTCATAAAATCATACTTCTTCATGCTTTATTACAGAAGAATCGAACAGATAACGATGAAGGAAAGTGAGCAGGACCAGATGAGTGCAGGAGATTTCAACAGTCTGTCATATTTCACTCCCGGACTAATAATAATGCGCTGCCACATCCAGTTTTGAGGAGCTGAGCAATTGTATTTTGTGCGTGAAGAGGTGTCTTCAATAATTTGTTTGACCCCCGGTATAATCTGTCAACAAGCTGACAGGAAGATCAATGGTTTCTGAAACCGAATGATAGGGCATGCATTGTTATTATTTCATATTCAGTTTCGAAAAAAGAAGAAGAAGACAGCACTGTATTTTAAATTGAAAACACTTACTATACTGACTGTGAATTAAAGCTGAATGGATCATGAAAAACACCTAATTATATTATATTTGATTATATAATATTATATAATATTATATTATATTAGACAGAATTTCCTTTGGTGTTCATTGAATTAAAGTGATTACACAGAACACTGAAGGCAATGGACATGACCAGACATTGTTTTGTAATAATCTGGAGATGAACCATAAATGAACAGACATGACCAGTCTGCCTTCTGCAAATATTAATTTAGCCACAGTGACCATTTCTGGGTCTCAGTGCACAGAGAGGGTAATCATAGGACACATGATTGACTACATCCCCGCAGGACGGTATATTACACTGAAGATATGAAAACTGTCTGGTGATGAAAATCACAGCTTCTAATAAAGATTGATTCATATGTAATTCATTTTTCATCATCTCCAAAGAATGTCACATTCTGAGGAAGTTGTTTTTTGTTTTTTTTTATTCTAAAAGTTTATCATAAAAATTTTCCTGGATTCTTTAGAATGAGCTCTTTCATTAAAAATAAAGAAATAAATGTTTCAGCAAGTTCCCAAATATAGAATAATTTGAAATATTTTTCTAAGACATTTTATGTCTTCCGAAAATATTTCAGCAGAGCGATTTGGCCACTCATTCGATGTTCAGCCTTTCCCTTTCAGTCGACAATCTATCAAGCGCTCACAAAAGGACCATTACATACACGGCAGCTTTTATTAAGTCAATTAAAATTAAAGTGATTTGAAAAAAATAAATGCTTGACTGTTTTCTCTCTCTCTCTCTCTCCCTTCATTTTAACAGAGATACTGAAACATGGGGCCCTACCACAGCTTCATAAAAACGCTGTATTGTACTTTGAATGATAATTATAGAAAGCAGTATTTGTGAGCGGAGCTGAGTGGTTGTAATTGTCACTCATCACTCAGAACCTTTAGTGATTGCACTGTTTCCTGTTTTATGTTCCAGCCATGGCCATCCACTCCACGTTCAAATCCGCTCCACACAGATTCACAGCTCTGATTGAATCAGACGCACTTAACCAGATTAAAGGTTTATGCAACGCAATTAAAGAAGGCTTTTTTTCAGATGCGAACATGATTTATTCTCTTAAGTCTTTTCCTACGTTGTTAAACGGGATGGTCGTTGCAGTGATTAGCAATGACGGAGGTTGAAGTTTCGAGTTCCAGCATGGCCTGGATACTCTCTGTGTGGAGTTTGCATGTTCTCCCCATGTCTGTATGGGTTTACTCCAGGTACTCTGGTTTCCTCCCACATTCCAAAAACATGGAGGCTAACCTTCTAGGTGCCAGTCAAGCACGTTAGCCACTAGGCTACAGGTCACAACCACGCCAGACCCTGTCACTCACAAATCAAGTTTTAGACTTAAACTTTGATGCCCTCAGTTGGGATACACTTCAAGGCATTTAACATATAGAAATTAAAATGAGGAATGACTGGAATTACGACAAACTTATTCAGCAGTGGCAAGAGCTCCTCTTGCAGAAAATATATTTTGTTGCCCCACCACACACACACACACACACGTACCCACATGCGCATACACACACATGCACACACACACATAAACACACACACATAAACACACACAAGCACACATGCATATACACACCTGCACACACACCACATCTTTCGAAGCTCTTAAACCATAACCATACCTATGCGTATAATAATTGAGCTTTATGAGGGCACTCAGGCTGAACGGTGAAGGAGTTGAATCTCCTCTTTTCACATGGACACCCCCATTTGAGTCGTAATAACAATAAAAAGCCCTTTGAGGCTGAATGAGTATGGCGCAGCTAAGAGGGAGTGAGTCCTGGCTCTAATAATTACACAAAATGGTGACGGTCTGCTTAAACATTTGTAAAAAATGTCTTCATTTTAATGATTCAGTTATTTAGGAAATAAATACTGTTTGGAAAGTTGATTCTGGTGATCTCTGAAAATGTATTTGTGAAGATAAAAAGGTGTGCAATCTGAATTGGTATGTTTTTGGAACTTCTCATTTTAGCACAGTTACGTGTGTGCACTCATGAGTTTATTTAGTTATTAATGTTTCCCTCTCAAAATTGAAAATATTGATAATTTCCAATAATATAAATGTTGAATGATAAGTGTGAGGATAATCATTGATGTTTTTTCCTTTGAATTGCCCATGAAAACCACTCAAATATTCAACAAACAAGAAGTGTGTCACAAAAGGAATGATATATTTTACCAAGAATATCCTGTTTTAGAATGTACAACTTTTGAATTAATATTCCTTATTAAAAATTAAGTAAATGATGCAAAAAATAAAACCAATCAGATACTGTACATGATGTAGGTCAGTGTAAGGGTTAGGATTAGGGTTAGTGTAGGGGTTAGGGTCAGTGTAAGGGTTAGGATTAGGTTAGTAAAAATCTGGTCAAAGCTGACAGGAAGGTGACAGTAATGCAAATAATCACATATTACAACAGTGGAAAGCAGAAGATCTCTGACCACACAACACATCAAACCTCTTTTAGGCTAGGACAGGTTACAGCAGCAGTAGACCAATAAGTCTGAAACATAAGTCTAATAAACACCTAATAAAGTTCTCACTGAGTGTATACAATTAATAGAATTGATATTACTGATTGGTCAGGATTTCCACTGACCTGGTGACCCTGATCTAATCCCTTCACTGATTGGATGGGAGGAATGAATCCAGCATCACTACAGCCCTGAAGACCTCATTCCAGTAGCAATGCTCTAGATTATTATAAACATGAGGGGGGGGGGGCTTAAAAGAGATTAATTTTTAAAATTGCCTAATTGCGTAACTTTTTTGTTTCAACTGTTATTTTTGTTAGATTCATCCCTTTTCCGTTTCAAGGGCTGATTGGGTTCATTTGCATTAATGTGTATGTCCATGCAAACAAAGCCAATCGCATGTGAAGTAAAGTGATATGTGAAGGTTAGTTTTGTGAAGTTATTATGTAGATTTGTTGCATTGTGTTGTGTGAGATTCCAGTGTTCAGATTCTGAGAACGTTTCTTTGAGCCAGACAATAAGTATTCATTAAACATCCTTCTTTGACTTTTATTCTTAGCTTGCGCTCTCTCACACGCTCTCAGTCTCTCTCCCTCTCCTTCTCTCGCTCTCTCACACGCTCTCAGTCTCTTTCACTCTCCTTCTCTCTCTCTCTCTCGCTCTCTCTCAATGAACACAAATTCAGTGATCACCAAACTGAACTCATAGAAATAAACTATGTAATATACTGTCATTTATTTGGAAGACAGAGTTAAGGCCTGTTGTTTACTGACTCGAGCACGTCTCTGAGAGCAGCTCAAGGAGGTGAGTGGACAACTAACTGACAAATAAACCAAATAAGGAGATGCATCCTAATAATTTAATGTCATTCAGGGCAAATCGGCCATGAATCAAACCCCATTGTGCAGTGGTAAATGTCACAGAACAAGGTGAACAGTGAAAAGATTTCCTGTGAGGAAGCCGAGAAAGCTTCAGTTGGTAGGGAAGCCTTTTTTTGTCTCATGATTAAACATATTGCAATCGAGGACGTTTAAGATGGAGCTCTTATGTGTGACTCCAGTGTCATTGTCACTGAGTGGGAACTAATTATCCAAATTTGATTAAGGAGAGAGGGACAGTCGTCTCATTCTGGAGTGTTCTCTCTGGCCAAATGAGTCAGATAGAAATTGCCATCACGCCTGCATCTTCCTTTATTGGGGAAGCCGTGCATGAGAAGCTACTGGCATTGAGCATGCTCTCCTCTTTTAAGGTCAACTGCTTTCAAACGGGCCTTTCAACTCCTCCCCCGTTTGCCACCAAAACATGGAACTTTGAAAACCCATTGCGGGGTTAACAGCTGATCTGTTCCCGTCCCATGATACCACTGGAATAAACAAACACTCCATATGTTCCTCGTTTCATAGAAGAAGAACATATGCCTCCTTCCTACCGCCCTCATTATCCAGAGTCCTGGCCAATGTTTTCCTTTTCTCTGCTGCCTCATTAACCGAGTGCAACACACACACAGGGCGACATGGCTCAGGCAGTAAGAACAGTCGTCTGGCAGTCGGAGGGTTGCCGGTTCGATCCCCCGCAAAGTATGAAGTGTCCCTGAGCAAGACACCTAACCTCCAAATGCTCCTGGCGACCTGGTCGGTGTGTGAGTGTGTGTAAGAATGGGTGAATGAGTGGCATCAGTTGTACAGCGCTTTGGATAAAGGTGCTATATAAATGCCAACCATTTACACACACACACACACACACACACACACACACACATATACCGACTGGAGCTTTGTTACAGGGAATGGTATTTCAAATCACATCATGTGCACAGTGTTGATGAGGGACATGTGTGCAGTGTTGATGAGGGATTTGTAAATGAAGCACAGAGGTCTTTCAGAAGAGGCTTGTACTCACTGTTTGTCCTCGGAAGCCATTTTCATTCAATTGACCAGTCTTTTTGTTGTCATATTTACATCCCCTTTTTGCTCACTGTGATCATGCCACCTAAATTTCATTTTATGATTATACAGTTATTTCTATTTAGAGTAGGGATCATCAAATCACGGTGCTGGAGGGCTGCTCATTTTCCATCCTCCCTTTACCTGGGAGTCAGGTATGAATACAGTCTGGCCAATCAGTAGCACTAATTGCTGTGTTAATTACCCAGGAGGAAAGAAAACCAGGGCTGGATTTGAAGTCGAAGGCCAGATTTGATGATACCTGTTCTAGACTGTGTCCTCAAAAATCTGTATAGTCAAGGTCAAGAGTGGGACAAACATGAAACAGTGGATGTGTACTCAAGTAATCAATAATATTCTACTTTTGATAATGTGTAATTTGATAAAGTAATTGGTAGAGGTGAGTGAGTACTGCATTACTCATATCTGTATCCGTATCTGGTCAACCAATTAAATTATCCATATCTGTATCCAGGCTACTCGTACTCGGAAGTGGGCGTGACGTAATCCAGAAGTGGTGTCGTTTAAACAGTCTCCCGTACTACATCGCGATTTGCAGTATATTGAAACTAATACTTTCACCTGAAGCGCAACTGCCACAGATTTGTTATGCAGCTAAATCTCTATTAGGGCTGCAACGATTCGTTGACGTTGTCCATGACGTCGACCATGTCATTTCGTCGATTCTGATATTCATAACCGACGCGTCATATTGTTTTGAACATTGCGGCGGCCATGAGAGTACGGGAGAGAGTTCATCCAAAAAACCCGAGCATCCAAAGCGTGGGAATTCTTTAAGCAAAAACCCAATAATATTGTGCTTTGCGCGCTGATCTGCACGAAACGACAGATCACAGCAGCGTGACGGCCATACACAAACACTTTAAAAAAAAGGATCCAGGAGCTGTGATGCTAGGTTGTTTAGCTTGCTATTGTTACGTATATGTGGCTCTGTAAAGTTGTCAACATTGCTATTCTAAGACATGTTGTATTCAATTATAGAGTGTTGATTGCGTGATTTTAGTGAAATTAACCAAAAACCCACGCATATCTGAATCTACCTAGAGCGCTCGTATTGATGTAAATACAGCCATGATAATTGTTGGAATTGGACTGCACTGTTGGAATTGTTATAACGCCAGTTTTGACGGCTCCAGTCACTTAACGTTATGCATACCGGTAGCAATATTAGGCTACTGTGTAACTGCAAAACTTTGACCATGGTTTTACGTTCCATTAATGGAATCAGCGATCGAGCGTTTTGTAAGACAAACATCAGCAGCTGTTATAATTCTCATTGTAAATATGGATATCCTGATTCTAAAGCAGTCTTAAAAAGTCTAGTCTAAATGAACCAGTTGTAAGGTTAGTTGAATAACGTCTCTAGTTTTACGTAGGCTATGTGCCGTCTTTGCAGTGGTAATGGCAGACGTTCTAAGTCATAACATGCGCAACATATGTAATTTAACTAGTGTGCAATTAATAAGTCACATTCAAAATATAAATGACTAAATAAATATGTTTATTCAACATTTTTGAATTTCAATGTTTCCATGTTCAAGTCCAATGTTTAACATCACCCTAATAAACACGTAGCCTAATGAACAAGTAGCCATGTGCACACTGCGTAGTGCGCAGGCGAACACAAATACAAGCATCGGCAAGTAATCTGTAATCATAGTGCAGCCCCTTCATCGGATAATCTCGTAATGTTTTTTCAGCATGTAGCTACAGTCATAGATAAATTGTATATAATGAACAACAGGTTCACACATCAGTCTATTGACATGCACAAGTGAGAAGTGAGGCAGCAACATTTTTACTAATCTCAGGGAATAACCAGGGAGGAACTGGCCTATCACAAAATAATGTTAACTTTAAGTTACGCGTTCGTCACTGATCTACAGCTACTGCAGCCAATGTAAAAAATAAATAAATAAAGCAGGCCAATTCTCCCATCATGGTAATGATCCAATTACTCGTACAGCACTAGTGATCACAAAAAAGTCAATAATCGTTACAGGTACTCATCAAAAACGATTACCTGGATCACCCCGTGTAATAGGTTAGTGTGTAGTGCTACTTAAATTGTTGGCCCTTGTGTGGTTCCTGTGTATGGCTTTCAGTGCAGTAGCTACCAATGCAGCAATTCCAGGAAGCATTTATTTGATATAATCTGTTCCTATCAGCAACCATTTCAAATTTAATGTTCCGGATTTAATGCTGGATCGAGTAGCCTTGTATGCAGGACGATTCATGCTGTTGCAGGGAGCATTTGTCTGTTTGTTTTGGTGGTAATTTCTTTATAGTCAGTATGATAAAAATGTAATGGTGGTAGGGGTAAATCTTTGTCCATACTGAATAATGATCCAAAGGCCTTCACATTAAACATGTTCCTTCAGTGAACCACCTGCACTCATACACTCACCAAGCACTTTATTAGGTATTTATTAGACTACTGCTGTAGCCTATCCACTTAGAGTTATGATGCGTGGTGTGTTCAGAGATGTTCTTCTGCATACCACTGATGTAATGTGTGGTAATTTGTGTTACTGTCACCTTCCTGTCAGCTTTGACCAGTCAGGCCATTCTCCTCTCCCAGGAGATCAGCAGTTGCTGAGATACAGAAACGACCCTGTCTGCCAGCAACAATCATTCCACGGACACTTAGATCACATTTTTCCCCATTCTGATGGTTGATGTGAACATTAACTGAAGCTCCTGACCCGTATCTACATGATTGCATGCATTGCACTGCTGCCACACAACTGGCTGATTAGATAATCGCATGAATAAGTAGGTGTAATAAAGTTAAAATGTTCCTAATAAAGTGCTTGGTGAGTGTATATAAGCAATAAAACACAGCTACAGGCAACTCTATAAACAAACAAATACGTACACACATACTACATACAAAAATACACACGTGCATGTACATACGTACATACAGCCATAAACACACACACACACACACACACATACAGTACATACATACATACATCTAAAGAGCAGGAGATGAGATAGATAGATAGATAGATAGATAGATAGATAGATAGATAGATACTTTATTCATCCCGAGGGAAATTTAAGAATGAGTGTTGACCTGAAGTCATGACGAAGCCATTAAATGTGATCTTTCGCTTATGTCTTTTTTCTCATCGGGAGAGGTGATTGCAGAGGCCGCACACACAGGAGAGGAGCCGGATCTTTCTGGCGCACCCAGGGTGAAGACTGAACACTGGCTCATTTGGACGCAGGATAATCTGTTTACTTCCCTTTGTTTGATGGGAATTGGTCAGGAGACTGGGAATCTGCTGGTGCCTCCGGTAGAACCAGCCCCATCTTGGAGGATGAATTCCCCAATAAAGTCAACAGACTCAGGGCAATAATTAGAGCTGTTTGTAACTGGATCGTGCAGCAGCACCACTAAAACGAATCATAAAACAACAAATTCACTGGGCACTGGAGACTGTGCTTGCGTTCACTTGTTCTGGAGTGGAGTTGTAAAGCACAATATGGCCACTCAAAGGTCCATCAGCACTGCAGTAATTCCATCCCCTGTGTGTGGGGGGGAGCAAGGAGCTAGATGTTTCCAGAAGAGGTTAGCACACACACCGTAGGGTGCATGCATGTGTGTTTGTGTGTGTGTGTGTGAGTGTTTGTGTGTGCGTGTGAGTGTGCATGCATGGGGATCATGTGAAATTGTATCAAATTGCAAAGGCAACATTTTTCTAAATATCCTGAACTTATGTTCTTTAGCATTTCACACTCTTTCAGTTAAAACGGCTGGATGATTATTGCAGCCACTCAGAGCAGATTCCTTGCTCAGGGGTAAAACAGCAGTGCCTCTGATAGTGTGTAACTGCTAACCACACACTGCAGAGCCTGGGTGGTTTTTACTGCATATACTGATTTTGGTTGTGCTTTATTTCAATGTCTTGGGATAAGGCACAGTTCTGTTCCCCGCTGAAAAAAAACATCTGAAGCTATGTTTTGAAAGAGCTGGTAGCTAGATTGTGGTTTTGTGGTACTTCCATATTTAATCATAATATACATGAACACACATGCTTGTGTTTCTCCTCTGAGATTAAAATCAGCCATTTTTTGGTACTGCCTCAGCCAAAGCAGAGTTCTTCATGCAGGGATTTACATGCTGATGAGGGTCACCACAAGCATGCTGGGCATTGGCCCTCCAAAAATAACATGTCAGAGTGGAAAATGTTATGATATTGAGACATTTCATGCTGAGCATGTAAATATTTGAAATATGTAAATTGGAAGAAAAATGATGGGGTAAAAACAGCTTTTAAATAGTTTTTTTTTTCTTAATTGCACAAAATCACACTAGCCTTTTACACACCTCTATATATTCTATTATATAAATGATTATTGTGGCATGAATAATTAACATCTTGTAGGTCCCCAGCACTGTGTAAAGAAAGAAGTCATTGATGAGGGAGGGTGGAGGACGAGGCGTTCAGCAACCCAAGAGTCCTCCTCAGACCCATACTGGGTCAAAAGAAGAGAACCTGACCTCTAAATGGTACAAAGTTAAACACGACACATTCTTTCACATTTTAAAGCAAGATTACTAACAAGATTAGAATTTTAAAAAAAGGCCCTGCACAAAAATTTAGGAACCCTGTCAGTTAGTACTTTGTAACTCCTCCTCGGGCAACTATAACTGCTTGAAAACTCTTCCTGTAGCCAGCTAAGAGTCTTTCAATTCTTGCTTTTGGAATTTACCCCCATTCTTCCTGGCAGAACACCTCTAGCTCAGGAATATTCTTTGTTCTCCTTGCACAGATTTTCAATAATAAATAAGTCTGGGGACTGTGGTGGCCATTCCAAAACCTTCATCCATCTTTCCTGGAGGTACTTCAGGGTTGATTTTGAAGTATGCTTTGGATCATTATCTTGATGGAATACCCAACCTGTCTTCAACTTCACTGTCTGGACTGACCTTCAAACATTAGCCTCTGGAATTTCTTAATATTTGCTGGAATCCATTCTTCCTTCCACTCGCACAACATTTCCTGTTCCCCCAGCTGTCACATGACCCCAAAGCATAATGGATCCACCATATTTGCATACGACTGTAAATAATTGAAATACGACATACAGTAGAATTTCAGAGATATGGACTGATCGATCAACTAAAGAAGTTATGAATGCAGAAGTATCATATGCAATTATACTTTACCAAACTTCTTCTATAAAAAGACATATTTTCTCTTCTTATCGCATGTACAAGAAGGTGAACATCAAATAGAATGAGCCAAACAGATTCTTTCGCTATAACTGTACACCGGGGTCCATTTACAATCTAATTTCAAGGGTAGTGATTTTACAAGGGATCAGCATAATGAAACAAATATAACACTGCCTATCCATGTACAATAAAGCATCCTGCAATGCATTCTGTGACGTACAGAAAGAAATAGGTTATCATTTAGAAGGCAATTCATATTCTGTTGCACTTTTGATTATTGATTTTTAACTTAAACTAAGACGTATAGCAGAGATATAAAATTATTAACCTTTTAAAAAAAGGCTACAACAAGCAACTGTTCCACCAAGGGATTCACATTAAAATATCTTTTAATTTAACTTTTAAAACACTGAAGTTAACTTTCTACTGCAGTATTTTCATGCATTGTTTTGTGACCGGAATAGGGGAAAAGTTTGGCCCATGTATGCCTTTAAAAAGAAAATCATCTTCCTCGAAAAAAGTATTTGAATAATTCTTGACATTAATAGGGGTTGAGAGAATTAGAATTAGTTCTGTTTTAATGAATTTCTCACCCCTTTCATTGACTGGTTCTGTAATCCTACAAGCGAGGCTAATTTAACCCCCATTCCCCCAGTCTCAGCCGAACACATACCCAAGCTCTTTACCAGCCTCTGATCACCTCAGAAACCATTTGGGGTGAATGTGTGTCGTTTGGGGCCGTGTGCAGAAAGACCAGACTGAATGTTGAGCCTGCTAGCCCAGGTTCATAAAATAATATAAAATCAGTATGTATTGAACTCTTGATAAGCAGGGAAGTTGTGAGAACATCGTTACCTCTGATTACCTGGCATGACTCTGTGGCTTTCTAAGGCCTTTCAATGAACCTTCAGAACATTCTAGTCATAATTTACGCAGTTTGCCGGTCGGTTCTCCGCGAGCCAATCACAACAAGCTGCCAATGATGCTGCACATGAACACGCAATTAGTGCCATGGGAGGAGCCTGTCCTGAATCAACTTTTCAGGCTGAAATGGTAATGGTATGCTGGTTATATTTGGTATGAAATGGGTTTATTAACCTATAGGCAGAAAGCAGACAGACTTGCCAATGTGGTCTGAAACTTCTGCACAGATTTCACACTTTTCAACAAACCTTACGTACAGACAGAGTCAGAAGGACACAATCAAAACGAAAAAACATTCACTCTATTGCAATTTGTTTGCGGTTGCAGATACGGATATATTAACAACCGAGTTTCTAATACTGTTTCTCATTACACAGTGGAATAAATGAAACACGGCACTGAGAAATTGGTATGGAGCTACCAGAAAAAAAAGAAAATTAAATGATTGTTGGTGGCAGACAGGGTGGTTTGAGTATCTCAGAAACTCTCCTGGGATTTTCATGCACACTAGTCTCTAGAGTTGCTAAGAATTGTATGAAGCAATATATTTAGAATGTTGTTGTTACTTGAAAATCAAACATAGCATGAGCACCCAAAGTGAGAGAGGAACTGGCAGGTATTTGCAGATTAAGTAAATTTGTAATTCGACTTTTATGACTTAGGCTACTTGCTTTCTGATAATGCCAGCACAATAAAACAGAAATTATATAATATTTCATGACTTTGTTTTTGCTATACCCCATCAGTTTTGTAAATTATGATTCTAAATAAAGAAACAAAAATGAGGTGTGTTCTCTCTTCCTCTTTGTTCCCGGTCTTCATGTTGGGACATGCAGACAGCATTGCAGTCTGTGCTAAGGAAGGAAAGGTGGGGTAGGGCCTTTGTTTGTATAATGAAACATCCTCTGATGACTGAAAGCTATTGAGTGACTGCTGGTGATTGATTGACGGCTCCCATAAGGCAGTCTTCAGTATAATAAGGCGTCTCTTCCCCTGGGGGACTCTGGCCTATGGTAGTGCTCTAATCCTCTGAAACTGAGTGTATTAAGCCAGCGTTCTGTCCCCTTGCCTTTAGGACAAATTAGAGTCAACTATTTATCAGCGATTCTCCAGGATCAAATACAGGGCTACAGCTGAATAAAGGGGGTGTGCTCTGTTATTGACCCCTATTGTGCTGCTGGAATCACATTCATGTTTACTGCCCATAACTCAAAAACATGTAGATATTTTAACCTAGATTAAATCAACATTGACTATTAACTTTAACTGCAATTTAGTCAGACACATTTCAGCATTGGCAGTCGATGTGGAGACACATTTATGCATGTGACTGGTTTTTATTAAGATAGGACATAAACTGCGTCAGTACATTTGGTACATTTATATCTGAGGACTGGGACATTTGAGAAGGCAGCTAAACCTCTACTGACCCCCCACAACCTCACTCCCACCCCCACCAGCCCCCAACCCTTCCCCGGCGGACATCAGTGACCGCAGTAGAAAGGGGAAATTAAATCCCTAAATAAAGTGTGAAATAAGGGTGGAAACTGTGGGCAAAGGTGGGGTGTGAACCTGTTCACTCTGGCACAGTGCAGGTGTGACTTTATTTTTAAGTGAAAATTAAGAACCGCCGAATAAGTCCAGGCTTCTTACAACATGAGTCGATCCTCTGTTCTGTTCCTGAGGCAACACGCTGGCCCTTTGTTCTGTTTCTAAGGCAACAAGCTGGCCCTCTTTTTTATTCCTGAGACAACGATCTGGCCCTCCGTTCTGTTCCTGAGCCAACAACCCCTCTTTAGGTCCTGGAATGGAAATGGACACGCCCATTTAAAAATCCCCATCAAGGCACAACTAAACCTAAAACTTCTGTTGCTTATATATAAAGGGCAGGACAGGAAAGGAGGGTAGAGGATGAGTGCTAGGAGTCTCCACATTTTGTAGCCTTGTTGACCTTAGGCTCTGGAAAGCACGATATAAATAAAGTGTATTATTATTATTATTATTATTATTATTATTATTATTATTATTACGATTATTATTATTATTCTCTTCCTGAGGTAATGAGCCAGCCCTATTTTCTCTTCATGAGGTAGCTTTCTCAACCATGCACTTGGCTTCTCACAAAAACACACTGATTGCTTTAATATTGAACTCTATTTCAGTGCTTTTTCATTGACTCGCTCCTGCTGTTGTTGGCGAATGGGTAAACAGTGAATCATTAAAAATAACCCGGAGACACTCCAGCCCGACCTCCCACTTCCTCCATGAAAGGAACGAGGGAAACGAAAGAACAATGCGGGAACAGCAAGAGAGACGCCAGGTGGAGCGAGGGATGAGAACTGAAAACAAAGCCATGCAAATTAAGACAAAGCATATCAAATGGAACCTTTCTAAATGACATCTGTACTCAAATCAAATGTTTGAAACACTGTAGTGATTGTGCGTTTTCAGCTGTACAAACTTAATATGGGCTCTGACTTCAGCCTGACATTTTGTCATTGTTGGACTTCAATTTAAACAGAAGGAAAAAGGAAACACATGGAGAGTGTAAAAAGCGGACAGGTCAGTATATAAGGTGGCTTGATTAGCACAGTTTAGGCCCGACGTGTCTCAAACTTCATTGCCATATTGACAGAAGGTAACAACCCAAGTAATGCTCAATGCAGTACAATTCAATAGAGTATTAAATACCTCAGTTCAAATTAAATTCATTAATCAATATTTACAACTGATATATATATTTATATTTTTACAATTAGGCTGAGGTAAGAAAAAAGGTAGTCGTATTAAAATCTAAAATATCATGAAATTAAAATATAGCGTGTATATAGTGTAGTTTCAGCAGCCTCATTGCTGGATCAAGTCGAAGATTAAAATATACACATTTGTACAGCATTTTTGAAAGGCCCTTTTATGTGTGTTTCTCCTGAAATAACCTCATTTTTCATTACTCGGAGTGGTCAATTCAGTGGTCATTCATGGATGTGTGAGATGAGCATTTTTTCATACAGAATTTTGCATTTACATTGTATTTCATGTAACTCGTTGGAATTTTGGGAAAGAACTGAAATCTGAAGTTATCCAGCCCAGTCAATCAATCAATTTTATTTGTATAGCCCTTTTAAAAAAGCGGCTTTGTCACAAAGCAGCTTTACAGATAACTGGCCTCCAAGAGTACACCTAGGGCAACAGTGGCCAGGAAAAACTCCCTGGTTAGTACCTGACTCAGGGGGGGGGAACCCATCTGCCGCTGGATGACACCGGTTTGTTGTAAAAATGGTTGTAAATATAAACAGATGAATTATAGTACATAAATGTCCAAGCAGAGATGACATGGAGGGATGGCAGGAACACCAATGGGTGGCACTGTCGGGCAAGGGGACAGGCTTGGTGCTACAGCCGAATTAACAGTTGCAGGAGGGGATTGCCCAGCTGGTCCTGGGCTGGAGCTCTGGGCCAGGAGGGGGTGCTCAGGAAAATTGGTGCCTAGAGTGGGGAGAAGAGGAAAGTAACATTGTTACGGGGTCAAGATAGTAATTGGTCAATCACAGCAGGAGGGAGAGGTGCCTGCGTGCGATAAGGAGAACCCCGGCAGAATAAGGCGATGGCAGCATAGCTAAGGGAAACAGGCAGTGGCCAACACAGCTGTGGGCTTGAGACAGTCAACACCAGACCATGACTAGTTCAGCTTAACACAGCACTACCAATAATTATCCAGTGACAGCACTGACCGCCAAGTCCACCAGAGACTCTATAGCTTATGCCATGTCTATAAGACATAAAGTATTGGATGACCTTATATGTTCTATATATTATTTTTGTTACGTTAGTATGTCAGTACAGAAGGGCAAATTTAAGATTTACGTAGTAACATGTTAAAAAAAAGATGTTACATGAAATAAATATGAAGTAATATATTAAGTAATAGACCACTTTTCAGAAAATAACTTGATTGAAGCTGTCTGGGATTACCTGCAGAGCCAGAAGCAACAAGACAGCAAAAGTGTGACAAGTTCTGGTGGGTTTTCTAATGAGAAAAACCTACCAGAAGACTGTCTCATAAGACTGCAGGACAGTGTTCCTCAGAAAATGTAGAATTAAAGGTGATGGGTGGTCACAACAAATATTGATGTGTTTCCATTTTTAACAGTTTACTGCTCTTTATCATACATTTTCCAATGTTTAAAACAGTACATGTAATTGTTTTTGAAAGCCTCTTTGCTTCACATAACTTTTTAAGCTTGCCCAAGACTTTTGCACATGGCTGCATGTGTCACTGTGTCACTAGTCACTCACAAGCCATACTTTGTGAGATAACCCATTTAATGTGGGATAAGACTACGTTCTGTGATAAATTCCTCAGGGAATCCAGGAAGGAGTATTCCCAGAGCTACTGGTGGTAACCGTCTATGTGGGGCATTTAGGGCCACAGCCCTCTGTGGGCCACACAATCAATTTGGGTTTTATTGGGGTTTTTTTGTTTTGTTTGATTTTTAAGGCATTGTAATTATGCAGCATTCAGTGGGTGTGAATATCTTTTGAGATGCTATTGTTACTGCATCGATTTACTGGTTTGCGATCACTGGCAAATGATGTTTCAACCTAAACAATATGTTCTTCCTACATATTTATACATTATTGAGCACAGGGGAACTGCATATGGAGGCAAAACACTTGTAGTCCATCTTCAATCTGCAATAAACAAGCCAATACTCATCAACAGATGGGAGATTTATCATAATTTTACCAGATATGTTCACATGGAGGTGAAAAATTTCTTCATGGTTGAATCACAAATGATTCTGGTTTAAATTGAAAAAGAAAAATCAATTTTGATGTTCATCACTGCAGTTTCTAGACAGGGTGGGTAAGCAATGAGGGCTGGAGGGTAGTTGTTAAGACCAGGAAGGATGACAGATTATTAATAACTTGCTTTTAGATGAAGAATGCAATAATTTATATCAGAAGGACTGTGACTGATGAAACTGCAGTGTGTTCTGTTCAAAGCTCTAATGACAGGCGAATATTATAACATTAAAGCATAATATTATAACATATGCATAAAGGCAAATAGTATATAAGTGTGTAAGTGTGGTTTCACAGGTACAGCAATACAGAACCAACATCATTAAAGAATATCTTATTGCTGCAAACAACGAAACAGACACGCACACACACACCCATAACCACGTCAGTTTTGAAACAGCTGGTAGCTGATTGACCACCAGCTCAGACAGGCTACCAGCACTAGCTGGTTGACCAGCTCATATCCAGCTAGACCAGCTTTATGGCATAGCTGCCTTTTACAGCAGGGTAATGCATTAAATATGACTTACATAAATAAAATCATTAAATTCCCCTTCACTCAGAGATGGGCTGTGTAAATTAGTTGCTAATTGTGCTTTGGATGTGACTATGTACCTATTTAGATGCACAGACCATTTTGTTTTCATGAACAAATGGCTTCTTTTAAGCTCACCAGCTGCTCTTACCAATATATGATCTCGGAGCAATTCATTTCATCTCATAAAACTGATCATTGTGTTTCAGGCATTACATTTCTCCCTACCAAATCCAAGAGTGTAATAACAGGTCTTGATGAACAGAGTACTGGTTAAAGCAGATTTGCTCAGGCATTACCCTGTTTTTCACGAGCACTGATCAGGTAATATTATTTAATAATTACTGTATCTCCCAGGAATGACTGCAGATAAAAAGTGCTTCATTAAATCTGTTAAACCCAATAACTGGCTGTAATACACTATGAGTCATTGATGGAGATGGAGGATGCTGACTGTCTTGATATTGTTCGAATATTAGCAAGGCATAAGATTAGCATGTTCTGAACCGTTTAGGAAAGAGGTTATTGCAGCACTGGTAGTGATATGTTGTTATAACTAATGGGGAATCGATGATGAATGAGTTCATTTTCTGCTTGTAATTAACATGATAGGTGGGGGGGTGGACCTGTTCATTGGAGACCAGACTGTGATCTGTTTGTGTGTATGTGTGTGTGTGTGTGTGTGTCTGTGTGTCTGTGTGTGTCTGTGTGAGTGTGGGTCTGTCTGAATTTGGGTGTGTGTATGTGTGTGCGTATGTGTGTACGTGTATGAGCATCTGTATGTGTGTGTGTGTGTTTTATATTCCAGAGGTTTGAAGCCAGAGTATCTGTGTTCCACAGGGAGACAGCTCTGTGAAATTTGTTGCTCTTCCTCCTCATCTGCACAGCTCAGTCTGTTTTGTTTTGCTCCTCTTATCAAACGCACAAGCAGAAACGGAAATAAGAAAAGTGCAATCTGTGAATATTTCAGGCTCAAGCAGCTTTCAGCTCCATAAGCATCATCATAGCTGTGCTTTTATTGTTATATGAGACTTATGGGTAACCGTGGAGGGGAGGTGATGGATCTAATGTCTCGGTAGAAAGGACAGGAGGCCCTGTAGGGGGTTTGTTTAGATTTAGATAACAAGAACATTTATTTATTTATTTGTTTATTTCATCTATATAGAGGTTGCTGGTTTAATTCCCAGGTGTGACACAGTCGGTGTGCCCTTGAGAAGGGTGGTTAAAGAGTAACTGCACTCACAGTTTCAGCCTGGCTCTGCCTTCTTCACAACTTTGAACAAATGTATTCTGAGGTGGGTAGAGTTGGTGTGTCCATCTCATTTGCACAAAGTATTCTCTAACCACAAAGTGTCGGCAGTGTTCCGTGTAGTATTCAACCATAACAGCTGGCTTTCTGACTTGAGCCGTTAAAAAGTAAATGGACAAATTTGAATAAAATCTGGTTATCCTACATCTGTATATGATGTAGAGCGGCACTACTCCACCCCGTGTGGGCCACAGTGTCAGTTAGAAACAGAGACACAACAGAAAGAGTGTGACAGCAAGACAAGGGAGCGTGTGCTGTTCACGCAGCCTTCTCCCATGATGCATTGCAGTCATTAAGCTTCCCAGCGCCAGATCGTTTAGCTCAAAGTCATTTCTCTGTGAAGTGACCTCTGCAGACACCAGACCTGGGGAACCCACACACTCTGTCTGTCACTCTTAATCTCAGCACTGGACCTTTATTTACAGGTAACAGCAGGGTGAGGTGCGCCATTACAAAGTAGCATATGAAGAAAAAATTCAGACATTCCATACTGTATACAGAGCAAGTAATTCATCTTTCATTTACCCCAGTACCCCAGTGCTTAAATGATCTTCACTCTTTGAAGTTATTGAAACCTGGCCCATATTCAGCAGCATGTGGCTATAAGTCCCCAGAGAAACTAAGAACCCTCATTAGAACCCACATTAGAACACATATAAGAACATTGGAACATTAGATCCACACACACAGACACACAATTTGTACTTTACACTTTGTAATCCCTTGCATTCCATATTCACCTTATATCTCATAGTTGTTACTGAGAGGGAAATTAGTTCTTCTTTGACACTCCTGGCTGCATAAAGGTTAAATAAAAAAATAAAGAAAAGATAATGTTGCACAGGGGAAGCAGGCCTTGCAGACTCAAGGTGGAGGGCACTGTATGGGCACTCAATTTGGGCCTTAATATTTCATATTCAAATAAATCTGCTCAGCTAAGAAGAGCCCACAGGACACTGAGCCCTGTTTAATTAGAGTGACTGAAAACAGCGCAGGTCATTGGTGGGGTTTGGGCAGCATAAACGGTCTAGCTGTAAATATATGTAAATATGCTTTGCCTGGATTCATCTGCACGCTGTAATTAGCTGCATGTACAGTAATCAGAGGCAGGGGCAATGGAGACATCAGTCTGCCACAATTTCCTGGAAGGGGGACAGCATTTTGCAGTGTTTTTAAATGTTAATAATTCCATACCATAATTAGTGATGTTGCACAAACATGTAAAGAGTACCCACTTGGTTTCCTCCGTAATTAGGCGAGATGATGTAATCTTCTATGGTCCAGCTACAACAAGATACATTTGTGCATAAAAAGGGACATTACGGAGAAGGGAATATGACTCCAGAGATCTGCACAAAGCCAGTTTTCAATGAGAATCTGCTCACGGTTCTCGGCTGGTTCCTGGCCTGTTAATTCAATTTGCACAATAGAGAGAGCAAAGCCATTGTAATAAGGAGCCAAGTGAGGCAGACACTTTAATGGAAAAACTGCACGTATGAAACCTATCTGACAAAAATATAGATAACAGGCCAATGCTGGGTTTTTACATAGTTTATTATTAAAAACTGTTTCGACTGGGTAGGCTCAGCTCCTTCAAGTCAATTAATCTCAGTGTCATTTACCAATAAATACAATTCATATGGCCTTTATGCTTTCATATTTAAAGAAAAATACCAAAAATATGCAATAATAAAATGTATTATGTGGATTTGTATTCAGTGGTCAGCTTGTACTGACACACTGGTCTGGCATTGAGTGATTAAGGTACATGACTGGTACTCGCAAAATCGGTGGTTCGAATAGCCACAATAAGATCTGCACAGCCGTTGGGCCCTTGAGCAAGGCCCTTACCCCTGCATTGCTCCAGGGGAGGATTCTCTCCTGCGTAGTCTAATCAACTGAACGTTGCTCTGGATAAGAGCGTCTGCCACATGTCATTAATGTGATGTAATATAATCTAATTTTGAGAGGGCACAAAGACATGTTTACCATTTCCAACACAAAGTGGCAGTAGGGATACAGTTTTGTTTTTCAAGGATCAGTTCCTAAATGTACCCTGAAAGTACAGTCATGTTCTCTTTGGGCGCAAATCAGGACATTTTCTAGACAAAGAAGGTACAAATTAATTATATATGGCTGGCCATGGAATTTTATGTACCTCGATGGTACTGCCTCAGCAACAAACATTTGTACCTTTTTAGACACCTTTTGTACCTTTACTTCTTTGAGTGTATAAAATTACTTTCTTATTAAAAATGGCTGTATGCATGGCATGGGAATGGAGTTGGTCTCGTTTTTAGTAACAATGCAATGGACCTCAATGCTGTCTTCTGTTTACTTTGTTGTAAATGCCTGACAAAAAAACAGAATTAAGAAATGAGCTGTATGCAATACCTAGCTCTTCATCACATGCAAAATGCACTAGTATACACAACCTCAAATTAGAAATACCTCAAGCATAAACAATAATGCAGCGGGTATTGATGCCACATTAATATCAATATATAAAATGTTTGAATAAGATAAAAATTAATTTCTTATATGGGGTGAATATCATAAGTGGCAGATCATATATCGATTCCCAGTAATAAATAACTTCAATGAGCCCTCTACACTACCACTTTATCCCAACATCATCTAAAAGACCCATTTGTCACCTCCCTCTTGAACTCCCTGTCTTTTGGCTGTTTCCTTTAGGGGTGGACCCTGCTGCTGAAAAAGCCCACTCTGGACCCCTCCATCATCCAGAACTACCATCCGGTATCTCTTCTTCCTTTCTTATGCAAAACAATTGAACGAGCTGCTTCTAACCAACTCTCTTCTTTCTTTTCCAAGAACAACCTGCTAGACCCCCACCAGTCTGGCCACTCGATGGAGACCACACTCCTCTCTGTCATTGAATCACTTCATGATGCAAGAGCAGCCTCCTTTGCCTCTGTCCTGATCATGCTAGACGTCTGCTGCCTTCGACACTGTGGATTAAATGGTAAATCGTAAATGGTTGGCATTTATATAGCGCCTTCATCCAAAGCGCTGTACAATTGATGCTTCTCATTCACCCATTCATCCACACACTCACACACTCCCACACTGACAGCGATTGGCTGCCATGCAAGGCGCCGACCAGCTCGTCAGGAGCATTTGGGGGTTAGGTGTCTTGCTCAGGGACACTTCGACACCGGCAAACCGGCAAACCCTCCGACTGCCAAACAACTGCTCTTACTGCCTGAGCCATCTCGCCCCCGATTAAGTTGGATTAAGTCCATACTCTCTGGTCACTCCTTCCAGGTTGCCTGGACAGTATCAGCACCTCGTCCCAAGGGCTCAGGCCTTCTTTTCTCCCTTTACACTAAATCCCTTGGCCCTGTTATTACTGCAGATGGTTTGGCTTAATACTGCTATGCGGATGCCACCCAATCTTTTTCTCCTTCTCACAACCTGATACAGGTTTCAGCTCGCATCTCAGCTTGCCTTGGATGCACAGCCACCATCTAAAGCTCAACCCAGGCAAGACAGAATGATCTTCATTCCTGCTCTAACCTCTCCCCTTCTTGATTTCTCCATTTCCCTAGGGGACACCCTGTGCCAGGAACCTCGGAGTGGTGATGGACAACAGAGAATCTGCCCCTTTCTCACCCCCTATTAACCCAGCTCCTGGTCCAAGCAATGTTACTGTCCCGCCTGCAACTCTGTCTTGGCTGGCCTTCCAGCATCTGCCATCAGACCTCTCCGACTCATCCAGAATGTTGCAGCTCGTCAGGCCTTCAACCTTCCCAGACACTCCCACGTCACCCCCCTGCTCACTTCCCTCCACTGGCTGCCTGTTATGGCTCGCATCAAATTCAAAACATTGGTGCTAGCTTTCCAGGCAGTCAAGGGGTCAGGCCCAGCTTACCTCCAAAATATCATCAGACCCTACATGCCTGCCAGATCACTTCGTTCAGCCACGGTAGGATGCCTGGCACCTCCCCCCTTTGCACTTTCACCTCGCAATGGTGTTATTATTACTAGACCTTGCTAGGATGGTTTTATTGTTTGGCTATGTAAGCTGTTTATAGTTGTTCCTATGTAAGCGTATATCATTATTTTGCATTGTGTTATTTTATAGATATAATCCGTTAGGTGAATCGACTAGGCCCGAGTCCTTATCTTTATTGTATTCTTAGCAGTTGAAACTGTACTTTCCTCTAGGGTCTTTCAGCACACTTGTTCTTGGGTATGGGTATGCACTTCACAGTATGGTGCTCTGGATAAGAGTGTCTGCCAAATTCCTAAAACGTAAAAAATGCACTGTTATTGTTATTGAAATACATTCACTAATTGCAAAAGGATGTGATCTGCATTCCTGTGAAACATGGAGCTATGTCAGCCTTTTTTAAAAGTAGTGTAGGTTCTCTTCTCTTACTCACTACCAACTCTCCCTGGATTCCTGTCTGATTTCCCATCATGCCCTTTA
This sequence comes from Conger conger, assembly GCF_963514075.1. Taxonomy (NCBI): domain Eukaryota; kingdom Metazoa; phylum Chordata; class Actinopteri; order Anguilliformes; family Congridae; genus Conger; species Conger conger. Next base: position 20,743,022 of record NC_083765.1, read on the forward strand.
GATACAGAATTAACTTTCTCTTGTAAGATGAGGGCTTGTTAGTTTCAAAGCACTGGGTCTATGCAGTGCATGCTTTTGCCTGTTTAAATTAAAGCTTTTTAACTTCTGCGATACTCTTTTGAGTGCCTTTGATCTTTGACCATCTGCCAAATACAGTTTTACAATTCACCATTGATTAAGGTGTCTTCTACCCCGGCTTTGGCTAAGTATCTGTTTTTGTTTTTTGTACACGGGCAAGCTTGCCTAGAGGATCTGCAAGGCTATATGGATGTGATTGATCTGTGAAGGACAGAAATTCTGTTTCCATGGCATAGGCTTGTCAATAGATCACATGACTAAGTGTTTTTGAGTCCGTCATTCATTTGCAAAAATTCCTGCAAGGCTCCTGATTGAGCTTATTGCTGTAAATGCAGTTTGATTGTAACTGATCAATAATCAAAGTTCATCCTCATCAAGCTATGATTACAGCTCTGTACTCTACATGATGACTCAGGCAACACCAAATACAGACATGAGAGAACACGTCCCCTAAAAGAAGAAGAACATGAATTTTAAAAAGTACGCTGTGTTTTTGCGGTCATGAGTCCCATCTATCAGGTTTTCTGTGATCAGAGCACAGGCTGCTCCAAAGGGGGCAGATTTACATAAATATCCCCGGGGTGTGCGCGACAGCAGGTCCTGCCCTAATTGGGGGGCTGTGACACTGTTTTTAAGAGATGTTTCCGGAAATGATCAAACTGAGGCAACAGCTCCACAGGCACTCAGCCAGGCTGGGTGGAATAAAACAGCTTCTGCCCTCTGTAATCCCACCGCCTATCAGCACAACAGCACACATTTCTGTGTGTCTGCTGTTTAGAGAAAAATGACTCTCTTGTTTTTACAATATCACTCCGAAAAACTCTGACTCACATAGAGTTGGGTGAGTTCATTTGGGTTATTTTTCATTTCATTTTTTTTGGGAGGAAGGGATTTTTGGCATTGAAACGTCAGTCTCCCCTGTCCATTAAACAGTGCACTTCTGTGAGCCCAGTGTTCTCAACCATCTCGTATTTCGAGCTAGTCCCTCTGAAGTTGTCTGGGTAAGGAGTCTCATATAATCCATCTGTCCTGGTTGTAGAGCACCTATTGGATCCTCCTTTTTTTTTAGCTGGCTTGAAGCGCGTTGGGTATATCCCTTTCTGAAACTAACTGCAGAAAGACTGACCAGGGGCCCCAGTGCATGGTTTCCATAATTACACATGTTATCTGTAATTATGAATGTTATCTGTAATTACGCATGTTATCTGTATGTGAACCATGGAAGGATCTGGCTGCAACCCAACACGTTTAACCTCACCTGCTCATGAGCTTTCTACCAGCGTTACAGTGACATATGGCGTCTGCTTACGGCACTAACCAAATGCATTTATATCAAAAGGCGGTGACAATTTACTATATGGAACACACATTATGTGCCAATTAACTTTTAATCTCCAAAAGTACAGATAATATGATGAAGGACCTTAAAATTCCTGCTGGTACGGTTATCTGAGCATAAAATATGCGAGGAAATGAATGTTCATAGCCATGCAGTCAGGAGGGGATTGTATTGGAGCAGCTGTTTCATTGTCCTGCAGTCTGTTTAACCGTGCAACAAAACATGACAATAGCACGGTGATGGAAAAAAACATATCAGGATCCAGAAACAATAGGACAATTTGTGTTTTGTTTTTTTCAGATTGAATGAAATAAATTAGGGGAAAAGGTACAGTGCTGTGATTCGCAAAACATATAACCTACTGGCCAAAAACAATGTGTAATATGTCGGCGTTTGGCACCTTTGTGTTTTCCCGCAGGGTTTGTCAGTGTCCTTTTCACACCAAGGGTCGATATAATGTCCATTGTTTACTTTTTTCTTTTACAAAGAATGACTAAAATGACTCTTGAACAGGATGAGCCCATATATGAGCTTATCTGACCGGTATCAATAATACAGTTTCACAATAAAGGCGTGATCCCCATCTGTGAGCAAAAAATACAGTATAACTTCAGCTCCTTCAAGAACTGTTGAGTGGTATGGATTTGAAGTAAGGACTGAGAAGCATTTCAGAATCACATTATGTTTCCAGTGGTGTATAGTTTGTTTGGCTTGCATAAAACAACACAGCATTTCTTTGCCTGCGTAACAAAACCATAGCATTTTCAATATGCACACTGAAAAGCAGTGTTCAATGATAAAAAAATATTTTAGTAATACTGAGTTTGACTCTCAAAAAAACAAAAAAACAAAGACCCTACCTTTCAGAAGATACCAGGATTTTGCCTGTCGTCAAAAGGTTTCAAGAATAGTAACCATTTTGTTTTGGGTATGTCATTTTCAAGCTTGTGTCAAGAAAAGGGGTGATGCTTAGTGGATGAAAAAGGGAATACGTTATTCATGAGCTAAATTGAGGTCAAATGTGGATTTAAAATTTAATCAAGTACAAATATGCACTGAGCATACCAAAGGCACGTTTTATCTTAAGTCGATCCACTGTAGAGGCAACATGCATTATTAACAAGAGAACACCCTTAACCCTTCCCACTTTGGCCCCCAAGAAGGCAATGTCAGCCTATTTTGTATTAGTCCTATAAAAGTGTCAAATATCTCAAAAGCTATTTACTGCACACACATGGCATAATACTTAAATTAAGAAGAGGCTTGTATCATTCAAAACAGAACAAAATTATATCAGAGCATGTACATACAGTGTACACTAAAGCTACATAAACAAAAAATGACAAAATTTCTTATGTACTTATAGTTTAATACTGAATATCTCAATTTCTAAGTCTAAGTACCAAACCAGAATTACTTTATCATAAACTACATCTCAATGTTACAATTTTCGTGGAAGTGTCAAGTAATCGCCTGGCTGGGTGGCCAACCATAACCTACTCTCTGCATTCAAGGGTGGAGTTTGAGCGCCTGTTACCTTCTAGGTAACACAGACTTGAGATTCACTGGACGTGTTTGCCCTGAGAAGTTTTGCCCCATATTTAGCAATGCCTACACTCATAATTTAAGCATTTCATCCAAATAATCTCAACTGAAACAAGTGTGACTCCTGAATTTGTGAATAAAAAGTATAGCGCTTCTGTTTACTTGTCAGTGAAAGCAGAGGACAGATGTTGATTGAATACGTGTCGCAGTGAAGGCCGAATGGTGATTGTGTTCTGCGCCGCAGTGATTAGTTGGCAAGCTACAGGCCTCGCGGTGCTAAAGGCACACTGGAGAAAAGGCATATCTCTCCCTGACAAAAAAACCTTACCCTGAGGGTGCCTGGCGTGTTACCGTGATGATAAGTACCGTGGAAACGTGTCTGGATATAACCTGTTCTTTCAGCGGCAGGATGCAGTGCATGTTTTCCTCACAGATGCAGATTGTCCAGTTGATTTTGGCCTTCATTTGTGAATGAATACAGTTATATTTCCCTTACACTTTGAGTCAGAGCAAAGGATAAATCTTTTTTTAGGTTTAGCGATAGCCAGGTTGTAACTTATTATATGGGCCACCCAGGCCGTTTCCCATCAGCCTCAGCGCAGCGGGGGCGGTGTTAATGAGAGTTTCAGCCACCATGATTGGTGGGCTGTATGAAAAGGGAAATATTGGTTTATCTTCATTTTCAAAAGTTGGATCATGATTTCCTCTCCCAGGACTTATTTTTTCCAAACAACCACAACACACAGAATGTGCAGCTTTTCAATCGGTATAAATGTTTGCCGTTTATGCATGCTGCCAATATTATTATTATTATTATTATTATTATTATTATTATTATTATTATTATTATTATTACTGTTGACTTTTGATCAAATGTTCAAAGTTTTTAACTTTTTTTCTGAATGCCATTTAAAACATGTAACTTCCTTGCCTGGGAACAAGTGAATGGTTCTTCACAACCCAACAGGTTAAAAATGTGGCTCTCCCATTTCTCTCTCTTTGCCTGGCTGTAGAGATCACTACTGAGTCTGTTTGTGTTTGTGGTGTAGCTTCATATGCCATTTATGTGTGCAGTAGTGTTCCGTTTCATTGTTTTTGTGGGAATGTATATTGGATTTGGGATTTCTGTGTAATTATTTTACCTGGATCTCGATTGAATGCATGAATGTGTGTTTCCCAAAGGGATCATCCTTATTTAATCAATCTGATTTTAATTCCATTTAATTCCATTTAATTGCACTTGTATAGTGCTTTTTTTACGGATGAACTAGGTGGTGGGGAGAGATTTAGGGACCCTTTATGTTCTTTTGAGTGGAAGGTCAACGGATCTGCTCTCGTTTCCTCTTCAATTACAGATTGTGGCAATACATTTAAAATGAGATTAATGCAAATAATGCGGATTCCCGGTTTGAAAAGTACAAGATTCAACAAGGTCTTCTTATTAATTTCCCTGGAGTAAAATCCAGCTCTGACCAGCTTGAACATACTGTAGCTTGAGCTGGTCAAACCATGTTGAGTATGGAGCTGGTCTATACTGGTCAACCAGCTACCAGCTGTTTCATAACCTAGTTTGAGCTGTTTGTTTCAGCTAGGTTTAGTATAAAGTACAAGGTGCATTCTTCATGACATGGGAGCACAGGGAAACTTCCTTGGTATGCTGGGCTGCAGGTAGGGAAAGTTTCATTCGCACTATGGGAGATGTTCTAAAGTGCAGAAGCCAGAACTACAAGGTGTTGAACAATAAACATGCTCTCTGTGGATGGTCTTTAGCTTGATCTGTCTGCAGGGATTCATGAGAAGCTTTTACTTCCCCCCATGGCGTCTATTTATAACATAACATCACATACATAACGTAACATAATATAACATAACATAATATACGTATAATAGAACATCACACATCATAACATAAGATAACATAACATACACAAGATAACATAATAACAAAACAACATAACATCACATAAGACAACATAACATACATAACATTGTATAACATAACATAGCATAAGATAACATAACATACTTAACATAACATCACATAACATAACACAATATCATATAATATAGATAACATAACAATGCAATGCTTGCCTTTTCCTACCGCAAAACTGTACCTACTGGTTAGTTTACCTAAAAGCTAGATAGTATCTAGCACCGTATCAAACCTGGTCTTGAAACCCCCCCAGTGACTTCAACACATTTGAGTATTTGCTCCAGTTAGATAATGGCAATGAATAAATGAACAAATAAATAAATAAATACTTGGTGGAAAGGAAAAACACACCATAGGCCTTAGATTGAAGCAGCACCTGATCCCTCTTCACCTACTAATAAAATTATGAATAAAAATCTTCCTACTTCCTACTCAGTCCCTCTGAGTGTTTTTCCTTAAGTGAAATTTTGTGTTGGATCTTTTTTAGCATCTTGAACGCGGAGCATTAGCCTGTTTGATGGAGGTGGACAAAACTGTAAAACTGCGGCCAGGAAATCACTTGTAATCACAGGTTTGCTAATCATAGTCCAGTTCCTGGAATGGGCATCGCTCTTGTACCCCGGAGATATAAGTTACTTCAAAGTACTGTAGCTGAAATACCGCAGTATATACCCAGCTGTCTGAACAGATAATACAATATGCAAAACTTGAAATGGACAGTATGCCAGGAGAGTTGCCAGAGGAAGGGTGTCCTCTATAGGAAGTAAATAATGAAACATGCCATTTCTGTAGGACTGTGGTGTGGGAGATATTTTTACTGGCCGTGTATACCGAGTATAAATAATGAACAGTTGTGATCCATTTCATATTTGCACTTATGTTCAGTGTAAACAAATCCCAGGCCTGTCACTTAATGAAGCACTGCCTAGCACCCTCACCACACACACACACGCACACACACACATGCACAGACACACACACAAAGACACTTTCATCCCATAAAATGAGCTTCAGTAATCAATGACACGCTGACAAAGGGAATAAATTATGCAGCTGCTTTTCTGAGGCTGAGGTGCATGAAAGTGTGTCTCTCCCTCCTCAGAAAACATTCCGGACCTTTCTCCCACCTCAGAGAACATTCTGGACCCTTCTCCCACCGCAAAGAACATTTCAGACCTTTCTTTAGGTTCAGAGAACATTCCGGACATGTCTCCCTCCTCAGAGAAGATGACGGACATTTCTCCCACCTCAGAGAAGATTCTGGACCTTTCTCCCACCCAAGCGAACATTCTGGATCTTTCCTCCGGCTCAGTGCAGCACAAGCTGCTCCTGGGGACGTTTCATCTTCCTGTGCGGTACGACGCACAGGATACTCTTACACAGCTCTAACTTTACTCTCATGGAACACTTTATTTCTTTATACTTTTATTTCACATATTTAGGCCAGTTTAGCAGTCAACAGTCATTATTTATCAACTATATTTGGAAATAATTAACCATTGTTGGGGGCAAGCGTTGGCTGACTGTGGAGCAACAGCCATTGATGGGAGCTTGCGAGCCCTCCTCATTTATACATCACAGCTCCTGTGTTTAATTCTGCTGCCTGCACAACACCTGCCACCTGGTGGTGACCAATATATGACAGTGACAAATGCCTCAGTCATCTCCATCATTCCCTCACTCCAAGTCCCACACGCATCAGCGCTGTCTCCCTGGTTCCTCGTTTTGAGCTGCAGTGTTGGGTTTCAGTGTTGATGCTGCAGTGTTGATTCTGCAGTGTTGGGTTTCAGTGTTGATGCTGCAGTGTTGGGTTTCAGTGTTGATGCTGCAGCGTTGATTCTGCAGTGTTGGATTTCAGTGTTGATGCTGCACTGTTGGGTTTCAGTGTTGATTCTGCAGCGTTGATTCTGCAGTGTTGGATTTTACTGGTAATGCTGCACTGTTGGGTTTCAGTGTTGATTCTGCAGTGTTGGATTTCAGTGTTGATAGTGCAGTGTTGATTCTGCAGTGTTGGATTTCAGTGTTGATAGTGCAGTGTTGACTCTGCAGTGTTGGGTTTCAGTGTTGATGTGGAGAAGAGGTAAGGAAGCCACTTTGTTGCGTGACACTAAAATCCGAAGATGTTTGTTTACGCAAAGCACATCCTCCACCCCCTCAAGGCCTCCGCCCGTTTGCTTTCCCGCTTCCGTGAAACGAACACAAGTAACTACTTACCGCCGGTGGCCATGTTACAGTACGCTGCGCAGAGAAGCGAATCAGGGTTTCTGATCCTGGCAAAGTAGCATTTCATCACTGCCTGGAAATAAGTTCAAGAAAGTAAATGTGTGACAAATCAAAGGAAAACACACAGAAATCCCCACTTTTGGCTGGTTTGTTTTTCGCCAAGGAGGCGCAGGGCTTTGTATTTCAGTCAAACAGCTGTAATTCTGCACAAACACAGAGATACAAGAGCCTTCAGGTTCTAGTGCACCTGGGGTTTGATCGTCTTATTAATTGACTGCAAAAGAGAAACAGCAGATTGGAATGCCACGGCCCAATTGCGTGCACGCTTTAGTTTGTTTCGTTTTTTTCCACAGTTGCATTATTTCATACCTGGGGTTGAGTGATTCGATAACAAAACCTTGGGCCGCAGTCAAGGCCATAGTTTGGTCTCTGTGAAAAATTTACGTTGTTCTTTGACAGTGACAAAGAAGCCCGATTTTTACTTTCACCCCTCATTCATCTGATGATGAATCCCAATTATTCACAATTCAATGCACATGCATCCAGTGTGGAATTAGCTGTGGTAAATGGCCTAATGTCCTTATATAAACACTTCTGAGACATATGAGTAAATCAGATAAACAATGTGCTGAAAGGAGGTGTACTTAATAAACAAACAAAAGGCTCTATACTTGTCATTTAACCCTCTGAGGGCAGCATGAGGAAAACTGATGACTGTGCCATGCTCTGACATTTGTGTCATTTTAACAAATTTTCTATACAGTGATTCCAAAGTGTGTCATATGTTGGTTGAACATTTATCTAGTAGTTTTGAACATGTAAAAACACATACTAATCTATTGTGACAAAATTTTTGGATGACTGAAATTTGTTAATCTAGATCCTGGGTATCAAAAGATGACAAAATATTGTATATCCAATTAGAAATACAAAATAAATGATAAAAAAAACTAGTGTTTTTGTAATGTTGAAATGCTAGCTGTTGGTAGGTCTATATTGGACTGAAATGTTGGTGTTGCTAGGTCTATACTGGACTGAAATGTTAGCGCATCCTTTGCAGGAGTGAAATGTTAGAAGCTGGTACGTCAAGATCTCTTTCCCTGGGTTTAATATCCAGGGGGATCAGCAGAATGAGCTCAGAGAGCAATTCAAAGGACAGGTTGACAGAACAGCTGAAATAAGGGCTCATCTTGTTTTCTTTTGCGTTAAAAAAATAATAAAAATGCAGCTGGGGGTGGGGGCATGGGTGTGGGTGGGGATCGATAAATGCTGTAATGTGTGTCTGGTCCCCTTTTATTTTGTAATCGCCGGTGTGGATGTCGCCTCCAAACATCTCATGCCAAAACCATAATTTCATCCCGGGTTAAGTGACGGGCGGCCAATAATGGGAGCGGCTCTTTCTGACGTGCCGAGGTTCAGCACAGATTTGCTGGAAGGAAAAAGAATCGCTCAAGGTCCACTTTATCCCTCTGGCCCTCTAAGCCCCTCCCCCACCCTGCCTGGAGACACGCTTCAGCGAATCGGTTTCCTTGTTGCCCGTGGGTTGCATTCTGCATAAATACTGCAGCAGGAAGTGTACTTACACCAGGGAAAGACGGAGGAACTTGTAAGGGTGTGCATGTACAGAACAGGAGAGGAAAACAATCAATAATTAATTTACCTCCGGCAGTCAGGGGCAATTAACATGCTCTTTCTCATTACCGGACTAAACGGCCGGTTGCCATTCACCTCCGTAATCTACATTGACCGTCGTCATGCTGAGAGTGTAATGTGTGAGGGGGGTTCAGACCATAGGAATGCTTCATTAAAAAATATCTTTAAATAGGCCAGTTTTCTCAATCTGGCAACCCAGACAGAGTCCTTTACAAAACAGTTAAAACGTAGAACATCCATTGACAATTGTCATGCTGAGAGTGTAAGGTCTGACGGGGGTTCGGACCATAGGAATGCTTCATCAGTAATCAGCTAAAAGCATGCAAGTTTTCACAATCTGGCAACCCAGACAGTCTCCATTACAACACAGTTTCAAATGTAGACCAAACATTGACCATCGTCATGCTGACAGTATAAGGCGTGAGGAAGGTTTCTCCTGATCATAGGAATGCTTCATTCAAAAATCATCTCAAAGCATGTAGTTTAATATCCCCGTTTTATCAATCTGGCAACGCAGGCAGTGTCCTCTATAACACAAACATAGACCAAACATCACCAGTACTGTCCAAATACATTTCTCACATAACCCTGTTTGCTGGGTCTGATTTGAAATACTAGTTCTAAACTCCAGGAACATACAGTTTGCCATGCCCATCCACTGTAGAAGCATTAAATATCGACAATAATAATGTACCAAACACACACTGCTGTAGCTATCAGTAACAGATACAGCCTTTATACGGGAAACTCTGTGTAATGTCTTTTACTGCGATTACTAAGGTGACATTTCTTTGGTTTCAAACAAGACCCTCTCCGTATTTTCCAAATGAAGACTCCAAATAGATATAGATCTCCCACTTCCCTGAGAGATGTGTAGATTTCCCAGAGAATCTGCACATTTTCTGGTAAATTAATAAGGCTGTGATTTTTTACCACAATAAAAGCTGGTGGAGATTCCGCTGCAAGGCTAGAATTAACTAGATAACAGGGAGGAGGGGGCTTTCACACAGTGATAAGGGGGGAAAAAAATAAAAATGCATAACTTAATATAAATGATATATTAATTTCAATAGCGAAATGGCACATACATCACATCCTGTGTGAAAAAAATTACATTACAAAGGATGAACAGTGAGATCTATAAATATTAAAATAGACATGTAAAAACAATGAATTTATTATGAAGTAAAAATGATCAAACTTTGTATATCCTCCAAGAAATGTTCTGAACTTTTTAAAGATATGTTTTTAAAAGATGCAGGAAGAGATGTACTGGACTTGCACATGATGATTGCAATTAACCCTTTATTCTTGTAGCTTTTAGACATGGTTCATTTCATATAGTGAGTGCACACCATAGTAGACTGACAGATTGCAAACAGTGGCACTGACTCACAGATACTCTATTCAATCTGACGGATGAACCCAATTCAGGTACACTATTATTTAGTTATAGAGCATTGGAAAAACAAAATCTTGTTTCAGAAATCTAAGCAGAAAGACTGTGTTTTTTTAATTTAAAGGAAATCTGTCACAGATCAGAATTGACTATTACAATACATTACACTCATGTTGCAGATTATCCTATCAACAGAGATGAACAATAAAGCACAAATCATAATCAGATACCAGTGCTGGAAACCCTAGAGCTAAGTACAGTTCCAAGTGCTAGAGTGATCACATGGATAGAAACCTGAACCCTTGTACATTAATCAGATAAACTGACCAGGAAGTAGCAATAACACAGTTTTGAAACTAAGAATATTAAAATAAGTATACTTAAGTGCGGTAATTACTTATTTCAGCTATGCGTCCAAATTTGCCTGAGTTTGAGTGGTTCTGTAGATCTGAGGGGTTATTCCTTGGACACACTGATGCTGAAGAACAATTGGCCAGAACAGAGAGGTTATGGAGGGTGCAGAAGTTAGAGCAGCACAAGCTTCCACAACATGACGTATACACAAGTGAAACGGCTCTATCAGGGGGAATTTTTGGATGGAGGGGAGTTGATTTGATTGATGGTAAAGGAGGAGGGGGAAGCAGAGCAGGAGCCTATGGCTCTGGGGGGAAGAATATGCACAGCTGTGTGAAAGGATATTGATTGGAGGGGAACAGTAAATTGACAGACATTTGAAATAAATACACGCTTGCTGGTACACCATAACGTCAAATCTCGTAAAATCTTGTTTTCCAGGAAAACTAAACTAAATTGAGGAAAAAGTGGATTTTGATTTCAGCTAGTCTTGAGAATGAGTTGTGTTAGCAAGCTAGCAGATCAGCCTGCTCAAGTTTGGTGCTTCATAACTTGGTGTTTGGTGAAAATGTTAGTCACCATTTCACGGTTTCACGTTAGCATGCTACCGTACTACCTAAGCTAGTGGGGAAGTAATCTTTAAGAGGTTTCTAAGATTATTTTTAAAATGTGAATCATTTTAAATGGACAGTTCACCTTCTGTGTTTTACATTTATTTCAGTTTTTCAGTCAGTGCTATAGTGCTATATTTTAAATAGACCCAGGCAGTTTTCTGTCTGCAAGGAAGGATATTTAAAAGGATATTTAAAAGAGGTTTAAAGCGAGACAGTACACTTCAGTACACTCCAGACGGCTATACAGCTTGTACAGTATATCTGTAGAGGCTGCACTTATTTAAACATTAGGTGTATGCTGTTTATTCACAGTTCTAAACAAAATTATCACTTTTTATATTGTGGCAGTACTTCTTGGCCCTGTTCCATGAAGCAGGATTGCTGAGTTAGCTGGATAACTGCACCGAGTAAAACCCGGAACCCTCCCAAAAGTGGAACATGGACTGAAGTAAGAAGAGCTGTGCAGTTATCCAGCTAATTTAGTAATCAAGCTTTGTGGAACAGGCCCCTAGTGTCAGGTTGTATGTGCCATACATATGAGAAACCAATCTAAAATATCTTTCACTGTTCACAAAAACTGAACTGTGCCTTTAAAACCAAATAACAAAATAAAGCATATTTTCTAAATAACATAGAGAGTCCAACACTATGAAAGGCTCAAATTGTATTCTCTTTATTCATGAAGCGATATCGGATTCACAGAGCAGCACACGGATAGAAAGAGAGACGGAGGTGTGATATAAGAGCTCGGGGAAGACGGATGGTTTCGGGGGCTTCTTCTGACAGCCTGTTCACCAGGGGAGACTGCCGTTCTCTGCCCCAGACTCTGACTGCAGTAGTGCAGGGAAAAAAGCTCATCTGACACAGTAATTCAGCAGAACAGTTCTGCCTCAGCTGAGTTCTACAGTCAGAAATGACCCTTATGATGGAACTCATACAGTATGCAAGCACACAACCAGGGAGAGAGAAAGAGAGAGGGAGAGAAGGAGAGGGAGAGGGGGAGTGGTAAAAGGGAGAGAGGGAGTGAGAGGGTCAGGGGAATGGACAGGGGACAGTGAAAGAGAGAGAGATGCAGCTGGGGAGGCAGGTTAATCTCTGTTCACCTGCTCCACCCCCCCCCCACCCCCCCCCCCCCAGTGGAACACGCTGACCTCTGACCCCAGCTGAATGGGGCAGGGCTTTTACAGAACCTCATTGCGGCCATTTTTAAAACACGCCTTCTAATGAGGCTGACATCATCACCAGGACCGGCAGCGGGAGATCTGTGCTGGGCATTATGGAGGGGGATCTGGATTGGGGCTCGGAGAGGAATCGGGGAAATTGCAGGTAGCCCTCGGGAAGAGGGGGTTCAGGGCTCCTGAATGAGGTGAGTATGAGTTCAGCACTGTGGCCTCTTTTAAAATCACCCCACAGATGGAGCCACTTTAAACAGTCAGTCATCTCTCCATCTGTAGGGAGGGGAGAGAGAGAGTGGGGAAGGGGTAGAGAGAGAGAGGAAGGGGGAAAGAGAGAGAGGGGGGGGAGCTTTGAGCTTCTACCTCTGCGAGCGGCGGTTCAGGTCTGTGTCACGCGCACACAGCAAAGCAGACACCGCGAGGCACCTGTCCTGCCTCTCTCCCTCCCCAGCCGCCCCCGGGGCTCCAGGAACGTTTAAACACTCCAGGAGCAGCTGCTGTGTACAGACGCAGAGCCGCTGATGTCCTAATCACAACGCTCTCGCTCGTGATCGGGCGACAGTACGACCCAAAACAGCGCTCCACTCAACCGTGTCTGTGGCGGATCGATTTGACACGCCCACACGTTCCACACGACACGTGGAGCAACACCGCCATCTAGTGTTCGGAGTGGGTGTGCAAAGCCAGACATCCCTTTCACTGGATGAAAAGAATAGGGGCATGTTCAATTGGAAAATGTTTTGCTATGGTTTCTGGGTTGAAATATGTTTCCTCCCAAAGGTGCAACAGGCTTTGAGGGATGTTTTTTTCTCCCATTTGGTGGGTGTGTTGAGGGTGTAGCCTGAATCAATAATGACGTTGACCAATGCTTTAAGGCCCAGAGAAGGCATTCTCAGACGCCATAGGAGCAAACCGCACTAGTTCAGTCAGTCCGCCCACGGTTTGCAACAGGACGCTCAACGCGCCACCACTTCTGAAGTGATCCCTCTCCTCAGACTCTGTACCCCCATCAGATCTGCCCTCTCTCTGATCCCCTCTCCTCAGATTCTGTACCCCCATCAGATCTGCCCTCTCTCTCTGATCCCCTCTCCTCAGACTCTGTACCCCCATCAGATCTGCCCTCTCTCTGACCCCTCTCCTCAGACTCTGCTCTACTCTGTGCTACATTATTGCTACATAGCTCTACAGCTATAGATAACCGGCCAGGCAGATGTTACTTTGATCCAAAGCAGGTCGCTCCAAAGAAGCTTGAACAGCAACCTTATATGCCTCCAGAACTTGTATGTGTGTATATCGCCCGGTAACTCTTCAAAAGATTAAAGCGTTTCATCTTATTTTGATTGGAAACATTTCCTATGGCCATATGACCTGTGCTGAAGGAAGTTGTGTTTTGACTTCTGAAATCAATATTTCTGCTTGGGCCCTTGGGTTTTACAAGTAAGAAAGGGGAATTGAGGGAATTAAGTCTTGAGTTTAATGTTTATAATTGTGAATAAACGCTATTAAGTTAATCTCATATGTACAGCCTGTGGACACATGTACACCGTGTACAAGCCATTTCTGTGTCCATTTAAGTGTATTTTCTTACTTTAGACCAAGACTCCCCCATACGACATTTACACAGCACTTTTACCCAAAGCGCTGTACTATTCACCCATTCTCTCATTCACACACACACTCACTCACACGCCAATGGCAACTGGCTGCCATGCAATGAGCTCGTTGGGAGCAATTGGGGGTTAGGTGTCTTGCTCAGGGACACACCCAGGATGGGGGATCAAATTGGCAACCTTCTGACTGCCACTCTTACCTCCTGAGCTAATGTCTCACAGTAATCTTTAAGGATCTCAAACATACTTCCTCACACATAAAAAAACTATTTTGAAAAACATGCAATAAAGCTGGGATCGATTCAATGGAATGATTGATCCCTCTAATTATGCTTTTACCACTAATTATGTTTTTATTTGATGTCACAATGATGAGGCCATGAGACATAGCTACAGGCTGCATCGGACCTGGATGAAATCATAAATTAAGTAAGAAGAGCCAGAGCTAGTGCACACACCAATTAACTCTATGTTCTTATACATGTATGCTCCATGGTAAACACTGGCTGCCTAGTAATGGAGTCCTACTTCCCCTGGGGACCACGAACCAGGGGGGTATTTCATAAATCAGAATCACCCTACTAGTTAGCTGGATAACTGCACCACATACAACCCAGAACCAAAACACCTGGAACATGGACTGAAGTAAAAAAGGAGCTTTTTTAGTGCGATTTTGTAGCTAATTTGGCAATACTGCTTCGTGATACAGGCCCCTGCTCTGAGGCAGAAAATTAATCACAGGCCTGGTTATCAGCAACCGTTGGACCACTTCCAGCTGTTCCATGTAGACGGTGGATATTTGATCGCCTTTGTTAAAATGAGACTTGAAAGTGTCACTTGTTCAGATTAAATGAATTATCCTCTGTTGAAACTGCGACGTGAAGTTCCGCTTTGCAGACGATGGAAAGCGGCATCGACCTACGTTCAATAAAAATCTGACACCGATACATCTCTCCATTAAGACAGGATTCCTCAAGAGCGATAACGAATTTAACGTCTCCTTTCAACCCGCTGCTAGTAGCAACCTAATGCACCGAATGCTAACTCGTTAACGGCAGCGTTCGCGGGGCAATTACAAGCGTCAAATCGCGTTTTAATCAGGAGGCAACAAGCAAAACAAATATTGCCGCTGCCCTATCATTCCACCACACACACCCGCACATTCCACTCCGGGAAAACAGCATAGCTGGTCAGAAAGAACCCACCCCCACTCACCAAAGCACAACATACATGTTAACGTTCCTTTTTGTGTTGAATGGTGAAATATTCAGTGTGCAGATCTGGATGAGAACAAGTGTGTGGGAATCTATACAAAAGTGAAAAATTAACAATTTTGTGAAAGCGATGAACAGCTACAGAGGCCAAACCAGTCCAGGTCAGTGAAATACCAGTCAACGTGCGACTGTAACAAACCAGCTAGAACAACCGCTTGTCTCCTTTGTGCTATTGTGCATTGTTGTGACAAACGGAAATAAAGGATGGTCCCGTTGTTTTGATTTCCAGAATGATGCTCTTTTTTGGTTTCCAGAATGGCTGCTGGGTGGTGGGTTGGCAGTGTGATCTAAGTTGGGTGGTGGGTTGGCCTCGCTGATCTAGAACATATTAACTTCAAGGTTCTGGGAAAACAACCAACAGACCTAAAACCCCAGTCCCGCGTAATAGTCTCTACGTTTTGCCTTTCCACATTATACCCAGACTATTACTGCTCACTAGCTAGCAGCGTTGAAAAGAAAAAAAGAAAACTTACCCAAGTGTGCTACAAACTCACGAACACAAAACCTTTTCACAAGGTTATAACCAACGTTAAAGAAAAGAAAAGATTCAGTAACATTGTGATGATGTTGGGAAAATGCCAGCTCCAAAAGAAAGCGAAGGCCACCACCAATTGTTATTAGACGAGCACAATGTAAAGCTGGAAAGCGGAACAGGGAGACTGCAATTAAGAGACTATTCAGTGTAATGAACAGCTCACTGCAACAGTAAAAAATACTTCTGCCCTGAAACTCCTCAATCCTGTCAGAACAAACCAATTCCTGAATACCCAGACCTGTCAGTCAAAATCAACCCAGTGTGAGCTTCACAAGCTTTAACAGCGTTTGATACTTTCTGTCCCAATACAAACAATAAATACATGACCATTGAAGATTAAATTATTGAAATTCACAATTCAATACTCAAAAAAAGAGCACTTGCTTAACACTTCTTTTCTAAAGTTAAAGAAATAATTTTCCATTGTATGAAGCGAAATAAGTTTAGCTTTAAAAAAAAAAAAACAGTTCAATGTACACGTTTATTTACAGACGTTTTTTCCTCTTCGTCTTTATACAAGGGGATTTCAAATTGAGGCATTCAATTAAAGCAAATT
This sequence comes from Conger conger, assembly GCF_963514075.1. Classification (NCBI taxonomy): domain Eukaryota; kingdom Metazoa; phylum Chordata; class Actinopteri; order Anguilliformes; family Congridae; genus Conger; species Conger conger. The sequence goes on from NC_083765.1 coordinate 20,759,313, forward strand.
ATATTCAAAATGAATACATGTCTGAAAAGGCAGCCAAACATAAAACAAAAGTATTTTTCCCCCATATATCTTAGCATTTATAGCAAGGAATGTAAAAATTACAAGTTACATAAAAAATCCACAATATCATTAAGAAAAAAAACACTATATTGAATTGCAAAACCAATTTTAATTATGTTAATGCTCAAGAAAAAATGAAGCTACAGAAAATCACATTAGCTTGATTACACTCTTTATAAAGTCCAAACCCCTCTAAAACAAAACCAAACTAAGCTTTGAAAACAACCAAAATGGCGGAGGCTACATAAATCTTCTGGCGAAAATGAATGAAATAAATTAAAAGGCTTTAATAGTGTTAAGGATTACAGCAAAAGCACTGCTGTAAAGAGAAGCACAAAGCAATTTGAAAAGATTCAAAAATTAATTTCCCGCTGTCTGCCGTTTAATCAACAGAAGATTTAAAAGACAAACATGGTTTTTATTGACATCGTTACATCAACTTTCTTTTTCCTTTTTTCGTATGAGGTTAATGTGCAAATTTAATTGCACAAGTGTGAGAACCCAAGTTTGTTTGTTTTTGTGGTTTAGGTCGTATGAAAAACTGCTGAAAGGATGAACTTGTGTGGCGGAACAGAGTCGAGGTGGCGTGACTGTATGATCAGAGTTTTCTCCAGATTCGATCAAACGCAGTCCGTTCTGCTTCTGAAGAAGCTTTGGTTTAACCTGGGTGTGGATTGCGTGACGCGGTCATCTCAAACAAAATGAAATAAAAAAAAGTAAAATAAAAAAAAAAGTATGGGTCTGGCAGCTCTCAGACGATGAACTTGTTCTTGGTGGTGGAGCCACTCTTGGTTGCCGTGTCGGCGTGGGACTGGTAGCCGATGGTCAGCTTCTGTGGCACACCTAATCGCTCCTTATACACCCTCCTGTGACCAGGAGAGAAGAGACGCAACAAGAAGCTTGTCAATCATTACACACTCTCAAATCTAAGACATTTTTACAAATAAATGTCATATTTATTTTTTATAGCAGCAGTGAAAAAGGCTATGAGCAGCCTGGTCAGGCTCACAGTGCTGTAAGGTTATGAGCAGCCTGGTCAGACTCACAGTGCTGTAAGGTTATGAGCAGCCTGGTCAGGCTCATAATGCTGTAAGGTTATGAGCAGCTGGTCAGGCTCACAGTGCTGTAAGGTTATGAGCAGCCTGGTCAGGCTCATAATGCTGTAAGGTTATGAGCAGCCTGGTCAGGCTCACAGTGCTGTAAGGTTATGAGCAGCCTGGTCAGACTCACAGTGCTGTAAGGTTGTGAGCAGCCTGGTCAGGCTCACCATACTGTAAGGTTATGAGCAGCCTGGTCAGGCTCATAGTGCTGTAAGGTTATGAGCAGCCTGGTCAGGCTCATAGTGCTGTAAGGTTATGAGCAGCCTGGTCAGGCTCATAATGCTGTAAGGTTATGAGCAGCCTGGTCAGGCTCACAGTGCTGTAAGGTTATGAGCAGCCTGGTCAGGCTCACAGTGCTGTAAGGTTATGAGCAGCCTGGTCAGACTCACAGTGCTGTAAGGTTATGAGCAGCCTGGTCAGGCTCATAGTGCTGTAAGGTTATGAGCAGCCTGGTCAGGCTCACAGTGCTGCAAGGTCACTCACCCTATATGGGTCACAGCCTCCCTGTTCTCATAGTCAGTCGTCCACACAGCGATTTTGTCTCCTTTCGTCCGGATGTTGACGACCGCACCACACACCTCGTCGCTGTAGTCATCGAAGGCCTCGCCGATCAGACACAGAAGCTAGGGCAGAACCGCACAGTTAAATATATGGTCTATGTTGGTTTTGTTCACATTTAATGTTGGGGTTTTTTTTTTTTTATATTCACTCAGATGTATTTCCTGTTAATATCTTTTGTGGGGGGGCAGCCTGTAGCCTAGTGGCTAAGGTACATGACTGGCAGCCGGAAGGTTGGAGGCTCAAGCCCGCTGTAGCCACGATAAAATCCACACAGCTGTTGCGCCCCTGAGCAAGGCCCTAAACCCCACATCGGGGGGATTGTCCCATGCTTAGTCTATTCAACTGTAAGTCACTTTGGATAAAAGCTAAATAAAATAATATGAATTATTATTTAGCATAGTGTTTGTCTGTTGTGATTATGTGGAACTGTTGACACTTGTGACACAAGAAAAACAAAAATAAATTATAATCGTATTGTAGAACCAGACCTGAGGCCGGTAAGGGCTTCCAACCATCTGCAAGGACAACACTTCAGAGTCCTCCAGGGTCTTACCAACAAGTGAATGCTCGCATAAGACATACAGCACAAAATGCACTGCTTTTTAAAACTGTACATCTGATAAAATATCTGCCTCTGATTTACACTATAAGTCTTTAGCTAGAGAAAGGAGACTCTTGAGAAATAACAGACAATCAAGCACCTTCAAGCAAAATCCAAGCACCTTCTTTGCCTCACATTTTTCTCATTGGAAACAAAGTACTTTCAAAACCCATAGGAATATTCTAGATCAGAGGCCTTCACTCCTGGTCCTGGAGCGGCACAGGTATGGCTGGTTATTGTTTTCGCCTTAATATTACTCTTCAAGGGTTCTGAATTTCTGTATGTTTACATTAGGACTCGGAACTGTACTGTCCTCTCAGGTCCACTTTTGCACTTGTTCTTGTGTTTGATTTGCACTTTGTTGTACGTCGCTCTGGATAAGAGCGTCTGCTAAATGCCACATAATGTAATGTAATGTAATGTAATATCAGCAAGCAATTCAGCCCCAAGAAACCAGGCGAGGGGAGTTAACTGAGTAATTAACTGCTTTAATTGATCAATTAAGTGCTGAGTAACAACAAAAGCCAGCACACCCTGCAGCTCTCCAGGACCAGGAGTGAGGTCCACTGTTTTTGATGCTTCTATAACAGGAGAGAATTTGGAGGTAATTGGGGGGGCTATAGAGCAGGGTTTCCTAACTCCAGACCTTAGGACCCATTTTCCCGAAGGTTTTTGCTGTAACCAGGAACTCACACACCTCATTGGAACAACCAAACCACCAAAAATGCCCTTGATCAGTTAAATCAGGCATGCGAGTTCCTGGATACAACAAAAACTTTCTGCCAAGTGGGTCCCTGAGGACTGGAGTTGAGAAACACTGCTATAGAGGAGAGAGTGGGAGAGACTTGGATGGTGGACAGATTTGGGGCACTATAGGGGGAGAGGAAGCAAACTAAGGCAGGGTCGAGGGTGGGGGGTTGTTAACTCACTGTCTCCAGCCAGAAGCGGTCTAGGTCGGCCCGACGCTGCTGCTTGTTGAGCGTGATCAGCCATCGCCCTCCTCGCTTGTTCCTCTCGTCCTCCCACATGGGCTCGATGCCGTCCTATCACAGAACAGCATGTTAGAGAGGTGGCTTGATGCCATCCTATCACAGCACAGGATGTTAGCCAGGTGGCCCAAAGCCATCCTATTACAGCACAGCATGTTACAGAGTTATGTATGTTAGTGTGTCTCAATGCTGTCCTATCACAGCACAGGATGCATGCAGTTTAAAGAAGGCATAATGTTGCCAACGTGCTAATGATACACTCCTCAGGGTTAAAAACCCAAATGATCCCAAAGGGGACACACACTAATTACAATGCAAAGAGTGATTTTGTTATACCCGCTTTAACACATTTCACAAGTGGGACAGCGGCCCAACCCAATTCCCCCATTTCAAGCATACTAATGCCTAATGCCTGCTACCTGCTACATACTCACAACAAAGCGCTGAGCAACAACCTTCTAATGGTTTAAAATAGGCAGTAATATCTTTAATCATTTCCCAGAACTGTTTTTTTTGAGAGCAAAGGGGCCATCTTGCCTGCAGGATCCCCAGTGCATGCAGAAACTGCATTTCACCTACTGTGCTGGACACCAATTAGATTTTATTGAAACAGGAAAGTCTGCCAAAACCAACTCCTCTCTGGAAAGCCAGAGTAACTCAATGTAATAATTTCTTTAAAAATGATAGATGCAGCAACTAGCAGCCAATTCCACAGACTAGAGAACACACACTTGAGTGCAGAAGTTCACTTACTTCAGCAAACGCTTAAAGCTTCAGGTAACGGACACTGATGTACCCAATAAAACAGGAAACCAAACTAAACACAAGGTCTTAAATTAAATAGATGCTCAAATATACATCATTTACAGGCATTCCACTTGTCAAAAGAGAAACTGGCTTCAATCATTCTCCTAGGGGCGTGTGTGTCTGTGTGTGCGAGAGAGTCGCTTTTCAGTGTTGAATCAAACTCTCTTACTCTGTGAAAGAGAAAGGTACATAAAATAGCTCCTCCGTGGTTAATTATGGGACAACGATGGGTTCAGTTTCCTCCGAGCTGAAACACCACACACACATCCCTGATAGATACACACACACACACACACACACACACACATGCACGCGCACACACACCCCTGGACACACACACAGCGGCAGACTGGATATAGAGCCGTTTGACCTCCAGAGAGTGAAGCCACGGTGGGCACTGAAAGGCCACCTCAGAGCTGGTTCTGCTCCTGTATGTTTAGCGCAGGAATCTCAAAGGGCCAAGCTTTAGGACCAGACATAGGGGAGCCACTGGGCCCAGAATCCACCATGCATCGGGGATCCACTGGAATCCAGAATCAATCATACATGAGATCCACTGGGTCCAGAATCCACCACACACAGGGGAGGGGATTCACTGGGCCCAGAATGTACCATGCATATGGATCTACTGGAATCCAAAATCCATCATGCATAGGGGATCCACAGGCCCCAGAATCCACCACATATTTGAGGAGCCACTGGAATCCAGAATCCATCATACATATGGGATTCACTGGGTCCAGACTGACAGTGATGCCATATGAAACCTAGGTGGACGCCACGTGGGAAGGATGGCGTGTGACCTTCTGAGGCACCGTTATCAGCATGTCACAGACCTTACTCCAGGTGTGTGTGAAGGCACCAGATCCACCATAATTTAGTAGATCAATGAGACCTACCAGATAAACTGCATCCGACAGACCTACTGGAGCGAGATGACCTACTGGATCATTCCAGCTCAGAATGATAATGGGTGAATCCCACAGTACCATGTGTGCCACATTCAGAGAGCTCCTGTAATGACAGCTCTCTCTTCATAATGTACAGAGCACATGGACACCTGTTAGGGCTCATTTCAGCTGTATAAACTGCAGTGCTGCTAATGTTCAGAAATGTTACATCTTCATTCAGCTGGGGTTATAAAACAGATAAAAACACGTCCTACCTTGAAGAGGGAGTAGTCGCAGCCAGACATTAGATTGCTGGAGAGCTGAATGTGGTTGTAGAGACTGGGGAGAGCAAACCCGTTAACTCCGCGTCGCAGAGAAAACACTTCACATTTAATGCACAAAAACACAAAATGTCAGACGCAATCCCGGCATTATTACAGAGCAGAAACAGGTTTGAACCTTCACTACATTTATTAAAGTTATTTTATGTGGAATCAAATGTCAGTTCCTCTCACTCGGTGCAAAGCACTCCATAGAGTTCTGGAACTTTAAAGGCAGCCTAATCACTTTTATATGCCAATAAAACAGACAGTCTAAAACCTGCAGCTATCAAGTTATTGTTGTCAGGCCGCTTGTAACTGCAGTGTCACTCCAAAAAACAAACAGGGTTTTGTACACAAAGATCAGTGGGACTGAGAGTGGGATCTTTCAAATCGCTTATTTTTCACCTCCCATCTCCTTGGTCTTTGCCTGATGGAGAAATTTTTCATCATTAAATGTTCCTTCTAGGAGTGAGAAGCAAGGAAGCTCCTGAAGCTTTACTGAGGCAGAAACACAAAGCGCATCCTTGGCTGAAAATTTTTTTTTGGAAAGCGTGACATTTAAATAATCAACCTTTGGGTCCACCTCTCCCAATCTGTCACGCATCTGTCACATCTGTAGTGGACGTGGCTTCCAACTGACATTTGAAGGAGCATGGGCATTCCTTTTGCCTCATTCACATATTCTATTCCCTCATCTTCACCTCCTTTTCTCGCTTCCTACTTTTTTGCCTCCCACAATGGGTGGAGTGAGGAGCAAGAAAAGCAAGAAAATAAAAAAATAAAAAGGAAGGCAGTGAAAAAGAAGAGATTGGAAAGAACCCTGTGTCATAAACACGGGAAGTGTGGCAACATATACAGAGCCACACCCATACATAATTTCCGTCAGATAATTATCTGACAATCTGGCACTGAGAATTCATTAGTTTCCATGCCTACTCACCTACAGCCTGACCTGCATGTATACTATTTATCAGTATATTTATTATAAAATAGTCTGCTGGTATAAACTACTGGAGACAATTACAAGCACTTTTTTTATCATAATGCTTTGAACTTATCACCAATTAGTGCCATTTATTACTTCCAAACTAAATCACTCATCCATTTAAGAGATAGACACATAATGCATACTAATCATTTGAGATTCATACTTTTTACGAGCCCAAAAAGAAATAGCTTGTGTTCACCCATGCATTAATTTCACATTTCTGCAGCCCTGTCCAAGGCATTCAGAAGTGTGCAGGAAAGTACTTACGCCCAGAAATCTTCCACTGTGTCAAATTTGGAAATCAGACGGAGGTTGGCCTGCCAGGTTTTGCTTTTGTCATTTTTAAAGAACCAAAGAGACCATCTGCAGAGAGAAAGCCCATGTTACATGCCGTAATTTACCCATACTACTTCAGATATAGAGGACATCAAGCTACTGTTTCCTAGGCAAGGGAGAGCCAGTGACTACACTACACTACAGGCCACACGCAGTACTACGGGAGAGCCAGTGACTATTTGACATCCTACAGGCCACCTGCAGTGTTAAACATATAGAACCGTGTCACCTGCCGTTACCACATCCATCCCCTACAGCATCACTTTCGCAGATCACAGATTTACAGAGGAGCCCGTCACACTCCTACTGGTGTGCAGCAACTATCCAGGCACTGCCATGCACATTAAAACAACCTGAACAGCTCACAGGTAAGTCCAAAAGAGATTCCCGCTACTTTAACAAAAAAAACTTCATAACGCAATCGACAATTCATTGTCATAATGATATATTTGCAGGTAGCTACTAATTTCAGTGGTGCAGCCACTTTGGGTGGAGAGAACAGTTCTTCACGGCAGACCGAAATGCTGACAGGACTTTGGCTAGTTCAGCAGCTTTTAATATAATGCTGATATAAATATCCAGCCTTGAGATTATAAAACTATACAAGTTTAAAATCTACTCTAAACACAGACCTGACACCGCATGCGGATATAGAAAATCACAAATGCTGACCTATGCTTTCCATCAAGAGGAGCTCAACACAAAAAATAGCAAAAACATTCTCCCAAAACTGATGAATACTCACATTTACAGCTTAATATGCAGCGCTAACGGGATGTTGAAATCGATGTTGAGCAATGCGAAAAATGTCTAAATTAAACCCTGGGGGGAAAAAAAACTCAATGGCCACACGCCACGCTCAGCCCTAACCATAACCATGGTGATCGATGAACATTAAATATATTCAGACACGGTAAATAAGATGGCGAATTTCAAAGAACAATACATAGCATCTGTACACTTACCAAGGAGACATACCATGGTGTGGAGGCCACAATTACCTCAATAAAAAGGTGTTTTGGTTCAAAGGAAACTCGCCTGTTCTGTAGTGGATGTTTAATGTAGCTTTCGGTACTGATGATCTCTTGACTGGTTTCTTCGGTTTTTTCTTCTTCAGGATTTTGGGGGTTTGAAGTGGTTTCCTGCAGGATGGGGTGGAAGGTAAAAGGAACATTAATAAACTCTTCATTTTGGGCCCACTCGGGAAATATCCCACATCTAATACTCCTCAGTACGGTTTGCGGGCATCTCCAAACAAGCTTTCCCATGAACACCAGAGACAATCTGTATCTCACAGCAACATTCATTCCATCTCCAATCTCCTGAACAAACCATTTTCACTGCTCGTTTTGGCAAACCTTTATTTCAATTTCTTGCGAATGGTTCCGCAGGAAACTCCGCGGGTTTGGCTTCATGTTGCCTAGCATTCTTAAACAGAATCTGGGAGTTAATGGCCCAATATTTGAGCTCTCTCCAAGTTCAATTATTTTCTGATGACGTCTCATCTGGTACAATGTACTAGTAAACAGGCATGGCATTTCATATGCCAAGTCACTGTTCTCTGAGTTGGAAGGACTTCATGCCATCGGGCGACATTGGCTCAGGAGGTAAGAGCAGTCATCTGGCAGTCGGAGAGTTGCCGGTTCAGTCGGTGTGTCGAAGTTCCCCTGAGCAAGACACCTAATCCCCAAATACAAATGTATGAATGGGTGAATGAGAAGCATTCATTGTACAGCGCTTCGGATAAAGGCGCTATATAAATGCCAACCATTTACCATTTACTATGGTAATGTATTGATCCAAAGCTTATTCTTGGTCAAAACAAAACTTGTTATGGCTATATTCCAACACATGCTTGATGTAATGATACCCTTGGCTCATTGTTTTTTTTTTTGTAAGTCTAACTGTCAGTATGCACTCGAACCAGGAGAACAGGATAAAACTAGCAAAGTTAGCCAATTGCCGTGAAACTGGCAAGTGCTGGTGATTGTGCGCTAGGCTAACGAAATTAGCCAACATTACCCTGTTAGTTTAACAACTTACCAGGAATCAGCAAATCAATAATACTTATATTATTGTTATTATAGCAGCAATTCAATGAACAGGCAAAACCAGTAACATGTTACTGTAGCTAACCAGCTAAGAACCAGCCTGCATGCTAGTTAGTCTAATCTAAATGACATTTCAAAATTGTTCTCATTTTGAAATTATCTGGCTAAATTAAGTATTCTGAGTTAGCTTAACCGTGCACGCATAGGCTAGCTAGCTATATTACCCAAAATGTGCTGGCTACATATCGGCTGGGCAAAACTTTCCTTAATTGGCGAGGCTGTCTAACAGGTTACCCGGCTGTACGAGGCGGAGTAACCGCCTAGCTTTGCGGGAACGAAGCGTCTCTTCTCGAAGTGGAGAGTACAGCTGAAATCATCCAAATTGGGGGATTGCAAACTGGCTAACGTTAACGTCACACTACTTGGGCAATTAAAGCAAGGCACTCATAACCAGCGTGCTGACGGAGCGTTGGCCTGTGTTTTCACCCACAAGCCGAACACCATATGGCTGTCCACCGATTTTAAAAAAAAAAAAAGAAAAAGGGGGTTGTGCTTTTTTTGTTCACGGTTGCAATGCACTTTAGTCCCGTTCTACAGTGACAACACCCCTGTGTACGATGTGCCATGTAGGCGTGCGGTTGTACAGGCCCGGGTGTAGGCTACAGTTTCGCTGGAAGAGCTGTTAGTCACACCGAAAAGGTGCTTGAATGCTTAACCCTGATACATATTTCTGACTCCCCCAACAAGGTCCCATGTTTCTGCCGTCCCCTTCTACAAACACTCGGTACTGGGGATGCAGTGGCTGAGAAACACACCGTAAAGCACCACATTCCCGAAACTATCTGGGCCACTTTATTCCCGCAAGCACGACCAGGACAACACTTTTCTTGTTCTTGTATTTCTCTAGTACAATGTCCGTGGCGAAAGTTAACGAAAAGACGCCGTTAAGTGGCCTGCATGGCCATATGTGTCAGCAGAGAAAGTTCACTCACCGGTTCCGCGGTCGCCATCTTATATCGATCTGATTCAGAGGCCTCTACTGGGAGCATAAAATCCGATTGGACCCAGTCTTCCAACGTGACAGGCCCAAACATGGAAATCCATTTACGCATGCTCAAAAATAACTCATCGGTGGTGACTGGATATGTAGTCTCCAAATGTCCCTCGCGCATAGCGAAGGGAACAATATTGCTACGGTCTCCGAGTTTATCCAGCATTTTTCTCATTTGTGGAAAAATGAGTAAAACTAAATTCCATGGTAAAATACTGTAAAAAATAAATGATTATTTATTCACTGTACTGTTGAGAAAATAATTATAACTTTATTTATGTAACACTTTTAGAGTATACAGCACAAATTGCTTTACAGCAGTGAAGAACAAATACCATAAAAACAGACACAATGCCATAAGGAGACACAATGGCATTAGAGATGTACCTTTATAGTTTATGTGTAAAATAAGTGTTAAAGCTGACCGCAAATGTGTCATGTTGTGGGCAGTATAGGAACTTTTACAAGCAATAAAATAAAATGTAACTGAATTAAACAGACTTTACATCATAGCATTCTTTATGCTGTGACTATTAAAAGTGATGAGTTTGACTGCACACGGTGTTTAATCCTCGACCAGGCAATGTGAGTGAAGAATTCTTCAAAAGTATTTTAATAATTAATGTAAATTTATTTGTTTATTTATTCATGTAATTATGCAACGTTCTGAGCTTTTTTTTCTGCAGCAGAGGGACATTTCCTTTCTATGCATTGAATTATTCATTCAAGAATATTTATTTTTATAAAATTGGATTTTGCAAGGATGCATCTTGTGCACTTTACTAAATCGCTTTCAGAAAAAATATATATAAATACAATTGACGACTATTGACTGTGCCAGCATCCTAAACTTAAAATAAATAGACATGATCCTATGTAGCATGATCGAGGTGCACGCTAGCTAAATTAATCGCCGTAGTTTTGGAATTCACAGGTAGGCAAAACTTTGGACAGCAGTCGCTGTCCACGCACCTCACTCCACATAGATTCTACACTAAAATCCAGATGAGCATCTTGGGTGCTTCCGCTTTCTCGACCTAACGATACAAAGCTTCCGGTTGGTAAAGGATGACAGATTGTGAATATTCATAAGAAAAGGCGTGACGATAAAGCAGACCATACATTGCTGCGGCGTTGTGTACTCACGCCCCTGTGTGCATATGCATAACTAAATCCAGAACACTTCCGTTTTTGGCAATTGAGACGCGACTTGCGGCGAAGTTGAGGATCTGTTAGGTGTGCACCATCTCTGCCGCCCCTCCCGGGCCGGGGTCCTCGGCTCTTCGTTGCCCGTCCCCGCCTCCCTCCAGCTCTTCCTCTCCCAGTGTCAGCATGGCGGCCATGGAGCCCAGAGAATGTGAGACAGACGGCTGCAGCAGCGAGGCCAAGCTGCAGTGCCCGACCTGCATCAAGCTCGGAATCCAGGGCTCCTATTTCTGCTCCCAGGTAGCCAGCGAGCGGTCGCTTCCAGAGAAACAGCCCTGTCTGCCTGCAGATGTTTTAGCTGTCCCGAGGCGCCAGCTAGCTAGCGTTAGCTAGCCAATTCAGATGCGCTCATACTTTTCGTTTTTAGCTTGATACATCCCCCCATCTGTCCGTGGAGATTAGCAAAAAAAAACAATCTTGTCAGCTAGCTATAAAACACTGGCAGGTTACTGTATCATTTAGTTTGATACCAGACGTTAGCAACTTATCTTAATTTCACTAGCTAGCTCTAGTCAGCAGGCGTAAGTTAATTCCGTCATGTGTTGGCAGTAATCAGTTTTGCCCTGTATAAGCTAGTTGCAATTATGTAGTTTGCTTGCTGTGCAGTTGTTTCTGGGTGTCAGCATCAACCCGCTAGCTGTGTTCGCCGGCAGCTTGGGCCCAAGGGTTTCTGTCTCCTACGTAACAGCTATTAGTTAACATTAGCGAGCCTTACTCAGCGTTACCTAACGTTAGCTTTCAGGTCTAGTTGGCGTTAATGAGCGAGCATGTTAGAATTGTAGATTACATGTATATAATAAAGTTATCAAAGCAAACTATCTGAGCATTTAACACTTAGCCAGGCAGTGTATACGAAAAACCAGGTTGTTGAAGTCTGTACTTTTGCATACGGTAACCACCACGCGGTCTACTTTCACCGGCGTTCCCCATGCGAGCGTTACTGGATGCGTTTAGTTAACTGGATCGTTGCTATAGAATAGGTTTAAATGACGCCGGGGTCTCAAAAACAGTTCCCATGATTTTCAGATTAGAATCTGTGGTAATTTAACGCGGTACGCAAAGTGTATGGGAAATCCAGCCACCGGTAATTGAGGAACCATTGCACCAGACAAGATGTTTAGATTTCCATCAGGCATTAGGCGATTTTCCACAATTAACCTTTAACTTAAGATCAATCTGAGCTTTTATTTTATTCTAATTTTAACTGGCATTTGTACGTATGCCTGAAATGCATGCCGCCAATAGCAGTATCTGCAGTAGCTGTGTAGATATGCAACACACTCCGGGATTACGATCTACTGTACCTGTGCATGTTGAGTTTCTTCGTTCGTTAGGAGTGAACTAACTTTTGTTGCTGTTAAGGTTGTATTCTGGTGCTGTTCTTAACTATCATAAACACAAGTTTTAATATTGTATATGTAGGTATCATGACTAGATTACATTGACAATTCTTTAGTGTGTTATGTTCCAGTTGTTTAGTTTTCTAGGTTTATATCACATAATCCTGTACAGAAGCTTTTGTTCCAGAGTGAATTTACATCTATGTGCCAGTATTCAACAAATGAAGCTGAAGTGATTGGCCTCCTCTTAGGTTAGAGTGCTTAGTTTCTCTGGTCACCAGTTTCAGTACAACTGGATTCAGGCCAGGATCATAGGAGGACTTTAGAAGCTGGCACATTTGTCCCCTCTGTGATGATAGAATTATTTTGCCACACAATTAAGAAAATTCCGAGCACAGGGCGTCACTCACTCTTTTGCTCTTGGCTGGAGTAGAGGAGTCAGTGTGTTCAGCTGGAGTTGAAACCTCCGGTTTAAACCCATAGACCAGTGGTCTCCCAACCCTGGAGGGCCGCTCGGTCTGCTGGTTTTTATTGTTGCTCTGCACTTAATTAATCAATTGGATCAGTTGATTATAAATGGCAGGCATTTATTTATATAGCGCCTTTATCCAAAGTGCTGTACAATTGATGCTTCTCCATTCACCCATTCATACACACACTCACACACCGACGGTGATCGGCTGCCATGCAAGGCCCGACCAGCAGTCAGGAGCATTTGGGGGTTAGGTGTCTTGCTCAGGGACACTTCAACACAGCCCGGGCGGGAGATCGAACCGGCAACCCTCTGACTGCCAGACGACTGCTCTTACTGCCTGAGCCATGTGGATTATACTGAACAACCTCACCTGGTTACTTGGGTCTCAATGGGTTGCTAATTTTAAGGTGAAAACCTAAAACCCTGTAGCTGTCCAGGATCGGGGTTGGAGACCACTGCCCACAAAACTATATTACAACTGGTACAACAGCTATGCAAGCTCATCAGGATTCGTTTGTTCCAGTTGATGCAGTTCTGTGGTCTAGAGGTTTAGACCTGAGTTTTAAACTCCAGCTAAGCACACTGCAATTGACCTGGGCGGTTTGTGCAACACATGGTATTTTTTACCAGCAGACGCTGATGTTAAAATGGCTGGCTGATGTCTGCTGCTAAATATGTTTGTTCTGTCAGTAGAGCGTGGTTAAGGAGTAACCACAGATTAAACGCATACACTCCCATGTTGGAGAGTAATCGGATACAAATGCTGAACTGTGTATTTTGTAGCAGGGTGGTGTAATTCACAATTGCAGGGTAGAATGTGCCCCTTGTATCTTACATCAGGCAGCTGCACTGTGACCTCCAGGGCTTGGTTTGTGGTTCCCTCCATTTGGCTGGGAGGACAGGTGTGCTCACCTTCCAGAACACAGTCACCTGGATGCACAATCTTGGACACATACTCAGCACTGAACATGCTTTAAAGTGTCTTTATTGGTGACAAATGTCTTCATGAAACACAATCAAGTGTCAGAATAATGCAGAATAGTCAACCGTCTTTACAGTTTTCGAGTGCCGAGAAATAAGTTTAAAAGCTGCTGAGGAGCTGGCTTCCCTGATGACCGTTAGTGACTCGTGTTGTCCTCAGGGGAGGCGACTCGCTCAGACTGCCCTATAGGCCTGCCCCTGCCTAGCTGGATTTATTGCTATAGATTTGTGTGATAATTGGTTCAGTGGCTCCAGCGGTCACCAGGATTCTCCTGCGTCAAGGTTAGCCGCAGCCCCTGATGGACGAGAGGATCTGAGGAGCAGTGCTTATCCTGCAGATTCACCCAAAGAGGGGCATTCTGGGATATATCCAACATGCCCAGATTGACCTTTGTTTCATGGACTGGTACCTGTGCTCTTTAGTGGAAAAATGTAGGAGCTCACTAATGCATCCCAGTTAGTCATGTGCTCCTCTCGGTTATGTCATCTGCCATTTTACACATGACGCCCTGGAAATCTGGTTGGATTTTGGTCAGCTGTTTCTGTTGTTCATGCAGCTGGAAAAGAATTGCTCTGAAACTGATCCCAACGATATCCTTTTCTCACTGTCATTGTCATTATAGTTCTGATGTGGACTTGGCCATCCACTTGAGTTGGAATGATTTTTACAATAACATATTTTTAGTTGTTATATTTATCGTTCTTGGTATGGATTGGCTCCTGTGGTCGTTATCATAGCCAATCAGCCCTGTTCATCTGCTCAGACTGCGGGGTGGTGTGTGCAGACAGGGAATGGGAGGGTGGGCTAAGCCGCCCAATTTGGGCGAATAGCGGATTAAAATCTCCCTGCAGGACTGAGGGCTCACCTCAACCTCTTCAGTTCTGTGTGGATTAGCATCGCAAACACAGGACTGAAGTGCTTTTTAATCATCGTTCTGTAGATTATGAAGCAGAGGTTTATGCTTTAATATCTCAGCCCAGTGTGTCTCACTCCAGAGACCAATCTCTATGGGGTAACCCAGTTTCCCAGGGTGCCATGGGGCACAGTGGCAGTGTTCTGGTTGTAACTATGCTGTTACTCCCTCCAGATTGAACACAGTCTGTAAATGTGATTCCTGGTGAACTCTGGAGTCAGACGGGGTGTGTTCAGTGCTGTTTGCTAATTCTTAGCCCAACTCTTAGGAAATTGCAGGATGTGTAATCCATGGTCTTGTGAACATTGACCCTCCCACCTGATTCTTCTCTGTATCTTCTCAGGAGTGCTTCAAGGGAAGCTGGTCCACTCACAAGCTGCTCCACAAGAAAGCAAGTATGTTCCCCTTTAAAGTCTTCCTCAAAATAATTTGTACACATTTGTGTGGAGAAGTAATTTCCAATGACTCAAAAACGAATAACATGCAGTAGTCAGTCAGTCCCAATAGTGAATATACCAGAGAGTGTGAGTGTGAGTGCGAGAGAGAGAATGTGACTGTAATTCTTAATAATTTATGTATGTAATTGTTTTACTGAATTCCTCCTGATAATTGTAATCAGGGCTAAGGAGACACTCATCATACTGTCCTTCAGCAACATTTCTTGGATAAATATTTGTCCGTGTTTGGCAGTCCCCCCCAAGTGTTTTTATTTTAATTTTATTTAATTGTTTACATATTTACAAGAATTGCAGACACTGAAAACTGAATTTTTTTTCTAAAATATTGTGGAATATTTCTCATATAATAAAGATGTCCCTGTAAGATTAGTCGCCTACTGTCTGTATAACAGTCTGTTCTGCAACAGAGGAAGACAAGAGCAAGGATGAGACCAAGAGCTGCGTGGAGAACGACGTCAACACAGACCCATGGCCCGGATACCGATACACCGGCAAACTGCGCCCCCACTACCCCCTGGTACTGTACATATGCACCAACAACACACACACACACACACACGCACATGCACGCACATACACACACACTCATACACACACATATGCAGTATGTGGCACCCCTGGTCAAAAAGCCTTTTACAATTACTATAATCTAAGTGAACAGAAGCGAACCTGGCCTCAAAATGGTACAATATTAAACATGACACATTTTTTAAAATTTCAAGAAATAAAAAAAGGAAAAATGCCTTCTGCAAAACTTTGGGAATCCTGTCAGTTAGTACTTTGTAACTGCTCCTCAGGGAACTATAACCGCTTGTAAACACTTCCTGTAGCCAGCAGAGTCTTTGCTTTTGGCAAATTTTTCTCCACTTCCTGGCAGAACTATTCTTTGACCTCCTTGCATGTACGGCATGCTTGAGATCTCTCCACAGATTTTCAATAATATTCAAGTCTGATATTTGGTGGAATCTATTCTTCCTTCCACTCGCATAATATTTCCGGCACCCCCAGATGCCACAAAACCCCAAAGCATAATGGATCCACCTCCATGCTTCACAGTTGGCAAGGTGTTCTTCCCTACAAGGGCTTCACCCTTTTTTCTCCAAACATACCTCTTTGGTAGTGGCCAAAAAGTAACATTCCAAACCACATTGTTCCTAAAGGCTTCAGGCTTGTCAATGTTTTCTTTTGCATACTTAAGACACTTAGTTTTGTGTTGAGGTAGTTATTTCTGGCAACTCTGCCATGTAGGTCTTTGTTGTTTAAAGTGCATTGTATTGTCCTATGAACAGCGAAACGTGCTACTTTTTTTTTTTTTTTTGCAGCTCTTGCAGTGATGCGAGTTGTTCTGAGCATTTCTCCCCTGGTCTCGGGCCATTCTATCTGAAATCTTTCTTGGTCTTCCAGACCTTGCCTTGACTTCAACTGTTCCATTTATCTTCCATTTTCTAATAATGTCTCTGACAGCGGTAATCGGTAGTATGAAACATTTAGTTTTTTGTCGCCGTCTCCTTCTTAGTGGAGATGAAAATCTAAATTCTTGGACTGTTTAAAGGAACCCATGAGAGAACAGCAGTTGGATACTTTAAAAGGCATGTTACTTCAGAATAAACATTTCCGCCCTGGAATTATACTCACCTGACTCATTGAAGCCTTAATGAGTTAAACACTTGGGTCTGGGCCCTTTCCTTTTTTTAAATATAATTTCTAAACAGTAAAAAAATGAAAATAAAAGTAATCTTTGCAGATAATCTTTGAAGTATCTATTTATACTTCAGGTATGCTTTTAATAAGATTTATTGTAACAGACATTTAAATCAGGGGTGCCCAAACCTCACCCCACTGTACACATATACAGTCATACATACACTCACACGCAGCTCCACAGACAGACCCCTTGCCCGGATACTGATCTCTGTTATGCTCTGGCCTGTCGTGTGTTTTAGTATTCAAATGTGTGATGTTCTCCCTGTTTAGACCCCGATGCGGCCTGTTCCCGATAATATCCAGAGACCTGACTATGCAGAGCATCCACTAGGTAACTAGTGCTGTCTAGTTAGTACTCTCTTGCACTTGTGTGCTCTCTGGCCCTCTATCTTCTCTCTCTCTCTCTCTCTCTCTCTCTCTCTCTCTCTCTCTCTCCCTCTCCCTCTCCCTCTCCCTCTCCCTCTCCCTCTCCCTCTCCCTCTCCCTCTCCCTCTCTCTCCCTCTCCCTCTCCCTCCCCCTCTCCCTCTCCATGGGTCTTGCCTGTGTGTGTGGGTGTTCAGGCTGTGGTCATTGAAAGTGTACAGAAGTTAAAAAATTAAACCTGGACATTCTTTCAGCCTTACGCATCCACCATTGTACTGCAGCTGTGTGTGAATGTCAGATCAAGGAAGTGTGTGCCACACCGTCTTCCCCATCCATGTGTGTCCCTTGAAAGGTTTATAATTTCCTCTTAATATTGGCGGCCGTCACAGGAAAAAAATATGATATCATGTTTGTGTAGGTGAGCATGCACCATTTCTGCTCATACCACTGACAGGAGTCTTCCAATTATCTGCTGCTTTCATGTAAGAACCAATAAGAAGGTTTGGCTGTGTTGAGGGCCATCCCAATTCAATGCCAAACCCTGTGATCAGCTGGCTTGCTGCTTGCAGCTTGGAGCAAATTGTTTAAAAGGAAAGTAGCCAAAATACGGCACATGGCTAAGGCCTAGTTTTTTTTGTAATGTAATGCAGTGGAAACCGTGTTTGGAGCCGACCCTCTGTATGTTCCCATGTACAGCTGTGCCATTGGTCCGTGAGTATGTAGGGAGGTCAAGGTTCACCTGCCCTGGTATTCAACCCTGGGGTCTTCAGACCTGAGTGTAAATACCACAGCAGAAAAGTGATTTAGAAAACAGAAATAAATAAAAATGTATTGCTCTCTCTAATTAGTTTTTGTCACTGATCATGTGCCAGAAACGATGCGCAGAGACATGTCTGGTGTGAGATGGTTCTACCGTGTGAAATCGGCTGTTTGTGCTTTTTTTAACCAACCTTTCCCTCTTTTCTTTTTGCATATGATTTGATTATTTATGTATGTATGGATGAATTTGTTTTGTGGGAGTTTACAGGCCTGCGTTTCGGAATGTGGGGTACCTAGTTAGTAGATAGACACTAATACACTGCGGGAATAATGGATCTTCTGACTTAACAGCTAGTATATTACATTACAGTCACTAATCACACTTATCCCGGGAGACGTGCAGTAGTGGAGAGCATCATTGTTATTCTCAGGAATACTAAAAGGCCCATCACCAAGAAGGCTCAGAAGCCAATTAATAATCAGTAAGTGGAGTATTGATGTAATTAACACTTGACAGATAACCTGTCCTGGCTATAACGAACAAAATGTCGAAAAAGAGGTTTATTTAAGGGGGTCAAGGGTGCCACGTTGGTGTTGCAGGACATTGTCGTTGGGCACTCCAAAGCCTCAGAGCCAGAATGCCATTTAAACTCACGATGATTGCTTGGCTAGTGGGTTAGGTTAGCTTGGGTAGCTGGCTAGTAGCTAACAGGTGTGCTGGTAAGCTATCTTAAGGCAGTGGCAGCCAACCCTGGTCCTGGGGAGCCGCCGTGTGCTGGTTTTTTGTTTTAACCTTAGACCCGAGAAACGGGTTGAGTTATGGACTGCTTTATTTGATCAATTAAGTGAAAAGTAATGACAAAAAGCAACAGACCTGGGTTGGCTACCCCCTGTCTTAAGGTGTGACCATGTTAAGCTAGCCCTGATATGCTAGCCCCCTAGGCTTCTCTCCTGCGTCTTATATAGAGCCTGTTAGCGGGCAATTTCGATGAAGGAGGTTTTAGTAACATAACATAACGGGCCGTTCAGCCCAGCAATGCTCACCTTTTCCAACCACTAAAGCAGTGGTTCTCAAACTTGGTCCTGGGGGACCCCTGTGTATGCAGGTTTTTGTTTCAGCCACAGTTGCAATCCTAGGATTTGAACAAGCTGTGAATATTTTTTTTATTAGATGCTTTTCATGCTTCAAGGGATTATTTACCTTCTTTTGTAACATTTTAAAAATGGCTATGCACGCCATCATGCTATGAAGAATAAATGACCCATGTTCATATTGTGCTTGTGTTATTTTGCTACGGCTACATAAAAAAAAAAAAGATATCAAATGAAAGACTGAGGTGAATCAATAGGCTTCTGATTGGTAAAAGTGTGGACACCTGGCCACAAAAACTAACCATTTGGTAGATAAAGAATTCAAGATAAATGATAACGAGTCAAACCTGCATTGTGTTAATTCTAAGAAAGGAATACGAAAGAACCTACTCCTGTGTTCAACAGCCTTAATTGAGCAAGAATAGTTGGCTGTAACAACAGCCAGCAAACGCAGGGGTCCCTCCGGATCGAGTTTGAGAAACACTGCACTAAAGTGTACCTATTGCTTAGTTTGTAAATAGTATTTAGCACCGTATCAAGCCTGGTCTTCAGAACTCCTTAGTGTTTCTGTCTCCATGTCTTCCTAACATGGAGGCATTACTTTCCATGTATAGTAATACACCTATAGAACACCCCCCACACCCCTACCTGCACTAGCACCCCCTGTAGGATAGGAGGCGCTGTGGCCCTTTTCTGAAGCTCTCTTCTCACCTTGCTCGTTACGGCAGCCTCGGAGGTGGGCCTCATCGCAGGTATGTCCTAGAGTGCCGAGGGGGAAACCACACCCCCATCCCCACCCCTCCGCCAACTTCACCCGCCGTGTCATGGTGTTGTGACACATGCGTGTGCTTCCGTACGATGAGTGGGGTGCTGTTCTGTTGTCGTTTTTAATTTATGCCTTTTTATTTTATTTATGTTTCCTGTGAACGAAAAGAGTCCAGTGCAGCATACAAAAGCATGCGTTTCATGTTTGTGTTTGTTGCATGGTTCAGTTAAATTTAATTCATTAATTTTATAAGGTTCATAAGAAGTTTATGAAGTTCCACTCGGAGGTACCGTCACAAGCGGCAGTGTTTTGTGTTTTATTTTTAGTTTTTTGGTTCAGTTCATTTCAGTCACTGTTGATTTGTCAAAATGTTTATTTCAGTTTTATCAGGTCGTCCCAGTCTCAAACCAGATAACATTTCCTGTTTGAAATCCATTTTGATGGACTGCTCAGCCTTCTCTGTGTTCTGTGAAAATGACACGGAAGCCATTTTGTGGCCGTTTCTTACAGGGATGTCGGAGTCTGAACAGACCATGAAGGGGACGTCCCAGATAAAGATCCTCTCTCCCGAGGACATCGAGGGTATGAGAGTCGTGTGCCGGGTATGTAAACTGCGAGAAATTTAGAGAATACGCAGCACCCATAAACCTTAAGCTTTTATTGTGTTGTAACTGTATTTGTGTGTATTTGTCTAAGCTGCGGGATACCGAAGGGATTCGAGATTTGGTTGCTGTGTAATGGAACAGGATCCCCCAGATTCCCTTGCAGTTTACCCCGTGACCCTTTGGTTTAGAATGCTAGTTTCCATTTAGCACTAGGACTCGACACTAAAAATAAATCCCAGAATATCCTCTGACCTCAGACGACAATAAGGCTCAGAGTGGGTGACCGTTTGATTCATAATGGTTGTTTATACCCAGCTAGAGTGTCCAAGTCTTTACGTTACACTAAATGACACTGCTCTACATTATATTACATTACGCTACATTCCATTCTTGTACTACATTGCACTACAGTACATTCCTCAACTGTTAATTGTTACACTACAACCACTTAGCAGATGGTCTTAGCCCAAGAAACTTCCAAAGGCCTGCACTATGTTCACTTCTTAAAGAGCTCAGGGTCTGTAAACGGTGTTTGGGGATTTACTATTTAGGAGGTCCAGCCCTGTTTGTTGACAGTTTTTGATGGCTTTGAGGTCCCATAATTGTGCTCTGCTCTTTGCTCTGCTCCCGACAGCTTGCCCGTGAGGTCCTCGATATCGCTGCCCTGATGGTGAAACCAGGCATAACGACCGAGGAGATCGACCATGCTGTGCACCTGGTAAAGGGGCTATTTTCCATTTCCCCTGGTTACTGTTGCCCCCCCCCCCCCCCCCCCCTTCCTTATGAAACCTTTGGATCCTCTCTCTTTCCAGGCGTGCACAGCAAGGAACTGCTACCCCTCCCCCCTCAACTACTACAACTTCCCCAAGTCCTGCTGCACGTCTGTCAACGAGGTCATCTGCCACGGCATCCCGGACCGCCGCCCCCTACAGGAGGGAGACATTCTCAACGGTGCGTTTCCCCCAAGCGGCCAAAACCGGGCTTCTTTTTCCATGCTCATTTCCTGCTTATGCTGAGAGGGGTAAGAGAGCGGATGCTCATTCGCACCACTGCAGTTGGCTCCAGTATAGGTCATTCAGACCCATTTAAAATCTAAAGTCAATGGCTCCTAACAACAGACCCAATCTCCACAAAAAACACAGGTTCAAACAAAGGTTACAGGAACATCAAGGTGCAATGAAATGACTCCACTTCAGCATCTATTCAAACGACACAACCTCAAATGTCTGTGTTCAGTGAGATGTGACTCAGGGAGACCAGAGTGCACCAGTGTTATTCGCTATATGACACTTTGAAATTTTTAGAAAATGTCTGAGAAGCCAGAGGCTTCTCATTCCTTTAATCAAATCTATATCTGATGTTTTGCCATCTATTCTGCGAATGACAGAGGTCGTGGTAACTGTAAGCTCTCTCCATTCAACCCCCCCCCACCCCCTTACAGTGGACATCACAGTGTACCGCAATGGTTACCATGGAGACCTTAACGAAACATTCTTCATCGGCGAAGTGGAGGAAGGAGCGCGAAAGCTGGTCCAGACGACCTACGAGTGCCTCATGCAGTCCATCGACGCGGGTTCGAGCCTTTTCGCTGTTTTTGGGGGGTGGGGTGGTGGCAATAACTTCTTTGTCATATTATGATTGTATGTTATTGCATTAATTTAGGATGTTTATCCGGAGTGACTTACAGTGAAAGAGGTTCATCCACCTGACTGTGATATTGTGTTTCTCATGGCAAGAATCGATTTTATGTTTTGTGGCATCAACTTTCTTCGGGGGCAACTTTCTTCCAATTAATTGAAATAGGCTTATTTTATCACAAATAAAGCATAATCAATAGTTCATAGAACTATATAGTGTGGATTCTGTCTTTTATCCCCTTGTAGGGCCAGCTGCAGAAGCCTAATCCTGGACTAAATTCAATTTTGATTAAAAAAAATAATAATAATATTAATCTCAGTTTAGTCCAGGATGAAGCTTAATCTGTGTTTGTGAAACTGGCCCCTAATAACACAGTGGTGTTTTGACTTAAATCCCCCGGTGTAGCTGCGATAAGATCTGCACATCGCATTGGGCCCTTGAGGCCCTTAACCCCACAGCTCCAGGGGGCTTAGTCTAATGAACGGTGGATAAAGCTTTTGATAAAAGCATCGGCTAAATAATAAATAATTTAATTATTATGATGAGCACCAGTGCACCGCTCCCTCCCCAGTGAAGCCAGGTGTGCGGTATAGGGAGTTGGGGAACATCATCCAGAAGCATGCCCAGGCCAGTGGCTTCTCTGTGGTCCGGAGTTACTGTGGCCACGGCATCCATAAGCTGTTCCACACCGCACCCAACGTACCGCACTACGCCAGTGAGTACTGCCCCCTGCTGTTCAGCAAAGCTGCATATATGCATTTGTGTGATTTCAGAAAGAAACATTTGGAATTTTGACTGCAGCACCAGGTCATCTGCATAGAGTAGGCATTTTACTTCCTTGTTGTTTAGTGACGTCAGGAGATGTTCCAGTAATACTGGATGTAAATTGATCATTTATGTAAATATTGTAAGAAGTAGGACTCAAACTGCAACCCTATCTCACCCTCTCTCTCTCTCGATTTCTCATTCTCTTTCTCTCTCTCTCTTTCTCTTTATTTCTTTCTCTCTCTCTCCCTACCCTTCTCTCTTTCTCTTCCTCCCTCTCCCTCTGTAGAAAATAAAGCTGTGGGGGTGATGAAGCCGGGTCACGTCTTCACCATCGAGCCTATGATCTGCGAAGGTGAGTGTGCGTGTGGTGTTGCTTCTCCAGCTGAGCATCTCTGTGGCTGACTGTGCGCATGGGGGACTGAGCCCTTCATCTCTCCAGGTGGCTGGCAGGACGAGACGTGGCCAGACGGCTGGACGGCGGTGACCCGTGATGGAAAGCGCTCGGCGCAGTTTGAGCACACCCTGCTGGTGACGGAGACGGGCTGCGAGATTCTCACCCGCCGCCTGGAGGACAATGGGCGCCCGCACTTCATCAGCCAGTTCTAAAACACACACAGTCATACACACTCTCTCTCTCTCACACACACACACACACACACACACACACACACACACACACACACACACACACTTCATCAGCCAGTTCCAAAACACACAGTCATACATCTCTCTCTCTCTCTCTCTCTCTCTCTCTCTCTCTCTCTCTCTCTCTCTCTCTCTCTCACACTTCATCAGCCAGTTCTAAAACACACACAGTCATACACTCTCTCTGTCTCTCACACACACACACACACACACTTCATCAGCCAGTTCTAAAACAGTCATTCTCTCTCTCTCTCTCTCTCTCACACACATACACACACTCACACACACTCACACACACACACACAAATGTATACACACACTTCATCAGCCTGATATAGAGCGGACACACACATTGATACATGGCTACATATACACAACATACATGCACACAGACACTTAATCAGTCAGACCTGGGTGACCCCAACAGTCCCATGTACACGCATACACATATGGATACACCAGTAACACACACACACACACACACACACACAGAACTGTGACAGAGCACTGTTTACACCGCCTGGCCGTGCCCTTACACTATCCTGGGCCTTTCGTTTCTCAATCGATTTTTCGCTGATACTTGAATACATCTGGAATCAAAATGAACTGTGTGGGATATTTTATTACGTAGGGTGACGTTTTTTTATATTGTCTGCTGATATCATTTAAGACAAAGATTGCTATTTAAACACAAATATTGCTAAAGGCTTATTTATAATGCGTGGAGTTTATTTATGACGCACGTATTTTGATGTATTAAGAACGTCGTCCTGGCCCACTGATATCGGATAGTGTAGACGTGAGTGTACAGGGGTGCTGTACTTTAGAATGTGTTAGAATGTACACTGTGCTGCCACATTCTCCCACCGTTGTGTGCCCACACATCGCAACACATTGCTTTAGCAGCAGAAATGTAGAGAGCTAATTAGTTTGGCGACGGCTGTCTGTTTTCCGCCGGAGCGCGGAGTAGCGCGTTCAGCCTTACCGACATTGGCATTCTGGTCAAATCGAGCTGTATGCTTTTCACGCTGAACATCTATCTGTACGACAGTCCTCAGTTTTTGCTATTTCGAAACCCTAATCATCCCGTATCGTTTCCAGGCCTTTTCTTTGTGTTTGTCTAATACCTTTTTATTTGTGTACGTTTGGTACTTTTGATGTGGACGTTCGCCCTCGGCAGACCATTGAATGTTAGACTGCACCACAGACGTCACCCATTCCTGTAGTAAAGCCACAATCAGCGATACAAAATAAAAACTTATGTTGCTTCTGCCAGTTCAGAATTGACTTACTCTACCAAAATCAGATGTTATTTTTACGTTTTTATGTTTGTTTTTTTTTAAATGCAACTTTGAAGTGATGTTGCTGAGGCTATGGGTGTCGGTGGGGTCTCAGTGATAAGGGTTGTGGGCATTCCTCAGCCTCTCTTTCTCTGATTGGCCGAGCCCCATTGTGTCACCGTTGTGTGAAGTCATTCGGTGTTCAATGTGCCCATCAGCGACAGACCACGGGAAGTACAACACTCCTTATGTATCAGTATTGATTCAAACAAACATTAAATAATGTATTCATTGTGGATTGGCATTTCATTGATCAATTTAATCAGCCGATTACACTCGTTATTCTCCTCACAACCCCCTCCTGTGGCTTTCCTGGACCTGGGTTGGGCATGCCAATTATGATTTGCTTGGTGGAAATCTGGTGGTAAACTATGCATTTGGTAGACTAGTGATATTCTAAACCAGCACACTGGTGTGGTTAAGTGCTGGTGATGCAAGTTATGCCTGCACATTAAACCATTCAGTCACATGATCCTCAAACTATTAACTGAAATGAATACTGGTGTCAGGCATGCATGTACAAATCCTGTGCCATCAAAATATCCAGATTATTTGAAATCCTGGTGAAGGACTAGTCAGCAAAAGCTAAAACTACTTGAGTTCAGCAGATACCACAGTGGTGGAGTAAGATTGTGTTTTTATTCTAGACAGCTAGCAAAAACTTTGTGCCCGTTGTGAGGTTTCTTGTTTATTCAAGTGCAAAAAAAGTTGTATTCAGTGACCATTTTCAGTAAATGTAAACACTGCAAAATCACCACATTTAACACTGGGTGTTGAAGGATTTTATTTTCTAAAACGTGAAAGATTATCAAAGTGGTACAAGTGGTGTTCTCTTAAGCACCTCAAGTCCGAATCCAACGCTTAGAACTGCAGCACGGCCCGAATGCTGGGTGAGAAAAGGAACAGGAGTATGAAATAAAAGCACCAAACAAACTCCACATTTT
Source organism: Conger conger (assembly GCF_963514075.1). NCBI lineage: Eukaryota > Metazoa > Chordata > Actinopteri > Anguilliformes > Congridae > Conger > Conger conger. The sequence continues at coordinate 20,785,069 of NC_083765.1, forward strand.
GGCTATGAATGGTATATAAAGGATTAACATAACTTAATCCTAGAACACAGCTATGCTGTCCACATTCCTCCCACAATCCAAAGACATGCAGGTTATGCTACTTGGGGGGGCATTAACAGGGCTTTGCTGTAAAATACATGCATGCTACCTACCCTGTATGAATAAAGGTTACTAAATGTACTGTTCCTGTCACATACATTATATTTGTATATTCCTATTTGTATATTCCTATGAGTGGGACCCGGAAGGTTGGTGCTTCAAGCCCCTGGTGTAGCCACGATAATATCTGCACAGCTGTTGGGCCCTTGAGCAAGGACCCTATCCCCCACTGCAAGAACACTTCGAAACAGCCAATAATATAAAACCTGCCATTAAGGTAAATGAATGGAATTCTCCATGGGGTGGGGGTTGGATATTAATTTAACGTGCATTTGGTTGCACCTTGGAGACCCAAATCTACCTGAAATATATCCATCAGGTCCAGACCAGGCCCTGAACCCCACATTGCCCCTGCTTAGTCTAATCAACTAAGTTGCTTTGGATAAAAGTGTCAGCTAAATTAATTAATAAGATTAATATACCCGATTGTGAGTGCAGTGTCAATCACTGGAAATGTGTGGGAAGAATAGGGGGCTTGTGGCTGAATTAGTGAGTCGAGTGGATTGTGGGTAATGGCCACATTCAATCAGGCTTTCCTAATAGTGGACCACTGGGGAGGGGTTAGAGCTCTACCCTAATGAAGGAAAAACATCCAAAAGGACTGAGAATTCCCGCTTACCTTTTCCCAGCATGCATGAGATCGAAGCCTTCATTGATCTTGTCGAAGGGCAAGGTGTGGGTCACAAACTCGTCCACCTTGAGCTTCTTGTTCATGTAGTCATCGACCAGCTTGGGCACACTCTCCACACTCTTCCATCCTGAAGGATAGGAATGCACCATACAAACAGCGAGAGAAAAACATTTTCAGCCTGAAGCCTAAAATGAAACACTCGATCAAAACCTAATGTGATGTAAAAAAATAAAATAAAAATAAAAAAGGCCAGTGTGGGTTCAGGTTTTTGTTCTAGCCCAGCACTAACCCACCTGATGTATCTGAATCAAGACTATGATTAGTCAGATAGTTCAATCAGGTGTTTTAGCGCTCGGCAAAAACAAAAACCTGCACCCATGCCAGCCATTTTCGGATAAAATTGGACACCCCCTGCCATAATCGGTGGTGTCGGACTTGGGTGGGTCAGTGGGTCCGCTTTCCTCACCCCCGAAGGCAGTTCCTTTCCAGGTGCGCCCCGTGACCAGCTGGAAGGGGCGAGTGGAGATCTCCTGTCCCGCCCCGGCCACCCCAATGATGACGCTCACGCCCCAGCCCTTATGGCACGCTTCCAGCGCTGATCTCTGAAACACAGACCAGAAACGGCGTCACCGCGGCGAAGCGGAGGGAACTGCGTTCCCGGAGGGTCACAGTGTCTCCTGGTATTCAGTGTGTTTCAGCGTTTACGTCTTTAGTTTCTAGACACTGACGAAGGATTACCAGGGGCGAATTTGGATTTGAGGTCCAGATTAGATGGTTGGTCTACCTTCACAGTCTCAGTCGATCGGCTGCTGATTGAAAGGAAACCACAAATACCTGCAGACACTGTGGCCCAAGGACTGGAGTTTGACACCCCTGACCTACACAATCACCACAATGAAAACAGCCCACACAAATCACTTCAGTCCCCCGGTCCCAAAACTTCCAGTTTTCCACCCTCCCTTTACCTCACACATGAAAGGAAGCCAGTCTGGCTGATTATAACTTAGCACCAATTGTGCAGTTATTCCCCTGACAGGAAAGAAATCCAGGGCTGGATTTGGATTTGAGGGCCAGATGTGAGGGTCCCTGATCATCTGAACAGGTCTCAACTGCACGGTTCCGTCTAGGGTTCGGAAAGTAAAGCTATGTGGAACACAAACCGCCAGTGGTAGAAATGTTCTTGTCCTCCAGTGCCAAGATGTCACCGACTACTCTTTTTTTATTTTTTATTTTATTTTATTTTTAGAAACCAAACACAAAATGCATCTCAAGATTCTTAAAGGTAAAAGCACAATGTAACTTCTTGAGTGTAGTTGCACATGCAAATCCACTGTATGTGTAGTCATTTTCCATAAAGGAATGTGCTAATCTAATATGTTTTTTATTTTAAGCACTGTTAAGCGGTCTCACCATGATGCCCACGTTGCCCACACACTCGAAGGAGTAGTCCACCCCCCCATCAGTCATTTCCACCAAGACCTCCTGTATGGGGCGGGAGTGCTCCTTCGGGTTCACAGCTTCTGTGAGGCCGAACTCCTTGGCCTTCTCAAACTTGTCAGGATTGATGTCGATGCCAATGATCCGGGTCGCCCCCACCTCCTTGCAGCCCATGATGACGGCGAGTCCCAGAGCCCCCAGGCCAAACACAGCACAGGTGGACCCCTTTTCCACCTGCAGGAGGGTGTTGTTACTCAGCACTTAATTGATCAATTAAAGCAGTCAATTATATAGTCAACTCGCCTCACATGGTTTCTTGGGTCTGAATTGGCAGCTGATATTAAGGCGAAAAACGAAATCTCTCCAGGACCAGGAGTAAAGACCACTAGTCTAGCAGCTAAGGTGCAAGACTGGGACCTGGAAGGTTGGCGGTTGAACTGCACACACAGTGTAGTTTAATGGCTGTTTAGAAGCAGACATCTAAACAAACCTGCAAATTAATGGAATTCTCCTCCATGGGAGGGTATGGATATGAATGAATGTGTGTTTGCCTGCACCTCGAAGACCCAAATATACCTGAAATCTATCCATCAAATAAGTTATAGGTCCAGTCCAGTACAGTCAACCTCTTGTCACCCACCTCCTGTCCTGTAGTTTGTTCAGAGAATTGCCTTGCCAGAAAAGTGCCTTGTTTTCAGGGTGTCGCTCACCTTGGCAGTGTTGAGAACGGCCCCGTACCCAGTGGAGATACCGCAGCCCAAGAGGCACACTTTGTCCAAGGCGGCCTTCTCGTCCACCTTGGCCAGGGAGATGTCAGCCACCACGGTGTACTCCGAGAAGGTGCTGCAGCCCATGAAATGGAACACCGGCTTCCCCTTGCAGGTGAACCGGCTCGTCTTATCCGGCATCAGGCCCTGTCCCTGGGTCACCCTGCCAAGGAGAGGGGAGGTTAGATCAGGGCGGCCCAATCCTGTTCCTGGACATCTACCGTCCTGTAGGTTACAATCACTGTTCCTGGAGATCAACCGTCCTGTCGGTAACCAACCCTGTTCCTGGAGATCTACCGTCCTGTTGGCACCTGACCCTGTTTCTTGAAAACTACTGTCCTGTAGGTAACTAACCATGGAGATCCAGCTACCATCCTGTAGCTGTCCCTGGAGATCTACCTTCCTGTAGGGTTTCACTTCAACCCTAATTTGGCACACCAAATTTGGCTAATTAGCATTTTAGCGAGATCTCTAGCTATTTTGACCCTCGTTCCCTACCTGATCTTCTGGCAGAGGTTGGTCTTGGGATTTTTGCAGAACTTGCAGTCCCCACATTGAGGAATGTACAGGGGAATCACAGTGTCACCTTAAACAAAACAATCAAAAAATAAAAATACACTCAAATTCAAAAATGTACTTGTTGCTATGAAATTGCCATAAGGAGTATTTGCTTCTGCAAGAAAGTTTTCTGAGCAGATTATCAGCACTCCATCAATACATTTTGATCAATATTTTATGCGTTATAAAGCCATTTAATCCAAAGTTTCTCGCCTGCTTTGAATTTTGTGACACCTTCACCAACACTCTCCACCTTTCCCGCCCCCTCATGACCCAGGATAACCGGGAAGAGGCCCTCCGGATCCGACCCACTAAGAGTGTAGGAATCCGTGTGACATATTCCCGTGGCAAAGAGCTGGAACAGAAAAATGACCACAACCATCATAATTACTGTAGTAATCACACAGAATCCCCATTACTGTCACCATGACAAATAATGTCAGGTTTACCTGACCTGATTTTGTGGCGGTATTCCATTTAATTTTTTGGACATTTAGCATTCTGCAAGGGGAAGGAGGGGGGGGGGGGGGGGATTATTGAGGTCCTTTGGTGCTGGGGTGTAATTCAGTGGTTTAGGGAAGCCAGGCATTAGTTTGTCTGTGGTTGGTTGACCGTGGCGACGACTCTGGGACATTAGTCTTACCTTGATGCGGACCTCGTGGGCTTTGGGTGGGGCCACCTCCACCTCTTCGAGTGACAGGCTCTTCCCCGGCCCCCAAGCCACTGCCGCCTTACACTTGATCACCTGGAAAACAGGTGAGAAGTAGGTCATCTAAACATGCTCCAAGAACATGGAGGGGTCATGCAGCAATAGATTGAGCATGTCATGACTTTGAACGTCTGCTATTTCCACTGCAAAGACAGCACATAAGTAAAATGATAAAACTAACCTTACAACTGGTTCATTTAGACAAGATTTTTTAAGACAGCTTTTGAAACGGGATACGCACATTTACATTGAGAATTAGAACAGCTGCTGATGTTGCCTTTTGTTTGCCTTACAAAAAGGCTTGATCACTGATGCCATTAATGAAATGTAAAATTGTAGTCAAAGTTTTGCAGTTACACAGTAGTCTAATATTGCTACCGGTATGCGTAACGCTAAGTGGCTGGAGCCGTCATAACTCGGCAGTGGAAATAGGGCTTTATCACGTTAGTGTAAATGTGGCGTTATAACAATGACAACAGTCCAGTCCAATTACAACAAATATGACTGTATTTACATTAATACAAGAGCTCTAGCTAGATTTCAGACATGCGTGGGGTTTTAGGCTAATTTCACTAAAATCACGCAATCAACACTTCATTCAATGACGTCTGAGAATAGCAATGTTGACAACGTTAGAGCTACCAGTACATAACAATAGCAAGCTAGATAACCTAGCGTCACAGCTCCTGGACGCTTTCTTTTAATGTGCTGCTGTGATCTGCCAATTAATCAATGCGACTCGTGGATCATGAATATGCAAATCGATGTTGACTAATTGTTGCAGCCTTATTACACACCTGTGCGACATTGGCTGAGGAGGTAAGAGCAGTCATCTAGCGGTCGGAGGCTTGGCAGTTCAATACCACCCTGGGTATGTCAAGACACCTAACCCCCAAATTGCTCCTGATGAGCTAGTTGCACGGCAATCACCGTTGGTATGTGAATGGGTGAATGAGAAGCATCAATTTTACAGTGCTTTGGATAAAGGCGCTATATAAATGCAGACCATTTAGGCCTACCATTTACAGTGTCCGACATCTTACCCTCAATGACTCCTATTGCGGTGTGCTCTCAATAGAACTCTCAACTTAAAAATACTTATTCACCCGGAGAACAAAGTAGGCAAAAGTGCGAGGAGTATTTGAATTGAATTTGAATTTGAATTTATTTGTTTATAATGTCGTGGACAGTCCCCATTAATTAACTGTAAACAGTAAATGGAGCAGCTTTAGCCTACATGACTAATTTCCAGCTGTAGTCCCCGGCCAGTTGACAATAGGCTCCCTAAAATACATTAGTTAAAAAAATAATAAAATTACGGTTGCAGCAAGCACAAACAAATGGAGCAAGACATACAAACATATCAAGCACAATTGGAGCAAGCACAAACATGCGGGGAGACAAGACATGCAAGCACAAATGGCAGCAACATCAATGCAGTACATGAGATAAAACAGTACAAGGGGACAAGGGAAGAGCAAATAGTCATAGCAGACATACAGACACAGCAACATACAGACATAATAGCATACAGACATAGTAGCATACAGACACAGCAGCATACAGGGACAGTAGCATCCAGACATTGAAACACACACAGACATATGCAGGTGGGTAGCAAAGATGGAGGTGTACATAACACACGTCACATCTGACAGATTAATGTATGCAGTTGTAGTTATCGCAAAGCCATGTTTTAAGGTGTGTTGTAAAGGTGGAGTATGTATGTATATTTTTTATGTAGGTAGGTATTGAGTTCCAGTTTTGTATTGCTATAACAGAGAATGATAATTGACCAAATGTACTTTTCCTAAATGGGACTAAGAAGTCGCCTCGTGTGGTGCTTCTGGTGATCTGACTGGTATTGTTACATTGGATTATGAATGAGTTAAGAGGAGGAGGAGCAGTGTTATGCAAGACTTTGTAGACCAGGCAGATGTTTTTGTATTTGATCACATCTTCCCAGCTCAGAAGTTTACGGTTATTTAGGATGATACAATGATGAGAGCTGTTAGGCTTCTGGTCCAGGACTTTAAGGGTTTGCTTGTAGAGAATTGCTAGTGGTTTGAGTGACGAGCTGTTAGTTTGTCCCCAACTTGTCAAACAGTATGTCAGATGTGACATAATCATGGCGTTCATGTATAATTTGGCAGCATTAAAAGGCATTACATTTCTGATGTATTTAAAATTAGTTAGGCTAAACTTGACTCTTTGGCATACTTTCTTAATGTGTGCTTTGAATGACAGATTGGAGTCAATAATGATACCCAGATATTTAAATTGTGGCACAATGCTAATATTTTTACCTGAGATTGATATATTGGACACGGTGTTACATTGTCTTTTAGTGAAAAACATTCCTACAGTTTTATACGTTAAGTTAAAGGCATGAACGGTTCAGCCAATTTGTGATCTGATCCATAGCTGTGATGAGTTTGGCAGCAGCCAGATGTTTGGTCTTGGCATGCACATACATTACAGTGTCATCTGCATATAATTGTGTTTCAACATCAGGGCAGACAGATGGCAGATCATTAATATATAGGCTAAACAGAAGCGGGCCAAGTATTGATCCTTGAGGTACACCGGTGCATAGGTTAAGAGCTGATGAACGGTGGTTGTTCACAGAAACGTTGGCTTCTACCAGTTAGGTATGACTCAATCCATTTGAGTGCTAACGAGGAGAAGTTAAAAGCAGACAGTTTGGCAATAAGGACCTTATGGTTGACTGTGTCGAAAGCTTTGCGAAGGTCTAAGAACACAGCACCGACAACACCTCCTTTGTCGACCATTGCGTGGACCTTCTCTAAGAAGAAACAGTTAGCTGTTTCAGTGGAGTGATGGGCCCTGAAGCCAAACTGCATGGGATGGAGATTAAATGGACCATTATTTAAGAAAGAAACAAGCTGCTCTGATACCCACTTCTCAGCAACCTTGGAAATCACAGGTAAAATGCTGATTGGGCGATAGTTGCATATGTTCTGGGGATCATCTGACTTGAATATGGGAGATACAATTGCAGTCTTCCAGGTACTTGGGAATGTCCCCTGTAATACTGACAGGTTAATAGTTTGTGTGATAGGGGGGACTATGTATTCTTTCAGAGATTTAAGCATTATAGAATCCATACCATATATATCCTTCGCCGTTGAGGTTCTAAGATAATTAATGATTGCTTGAGTCTTAAGTTCAGAGATGGGTTGAATGCTGAAGGAAGGCTTGCTTTCATCAACCTTAATAATATTTTCTGTTGTTAAGGGGAAATTCTGTGCGATTTCAGCTACAGAATTGATAAAATATTCATTAAAGGCTACAGCTATTTGTGCTGGGTCTTGCATTAGCTTACCATTCAGTTTCAGCTCTAACTGGTTCCTAGGCCTGTGGTTGATCCCCATTACATTCTTAATCTGTTCCCAGATCAGCTTTGTATTACCCTTTGCCTCATTGATAATTGTTATAAAAAAGTTGGCTTTGGCCTTTCTGATTGCTTTGGTTACTTTGTTACATAATGAGGTGAACCTCTGCCTATCACCATTTAATTTAGTCTTCAGAGCTCTTTTCAATGCAGAGTCTCTTTCCTTCATCAGGTTAAATATTTCAGTATTGAGCCAAGGAAGTGCATTGTTTTTTTTCTTTCCTTTCACTTTTCTAGTGAACTCCTCAACTAAACTATGTAACTTGGTTGTAAGCGTTTTGCAATCTGCTTCTACGTTGCTCCCAGTAAGTATATTTTTCCAATCAGTCTGCTGAACTGCTCTTTCAAAATTGACCATTTCATTTTTTGGAATCCTAAATTGCGCCACCGGTTTATGAGAATGATGAAAGCGCTTCTTTGTGAGTTTTCTTGACATTAATGTCAAGTTATGGTCGGACAGTCCAGTAATAAAATTGAATGTCTTAACAATTATTTCAGGCTTGTTGCTGAATATTAAGTCTCTGTGTCTGGGAGGATGCAGTTATTCTAGTTGGTCCTTCCATCAGTTGCGTAAAATCCAAACTATCTGTGACCTGCTTAAGGGCTTTCCTATTAGTCTCATCTAGCCAGTTACAATTCAGATCACCAAGTAGTATTACCTCAGTTTTGAAATCACAGGCTTGAAGCAGCTTTTTAAATGTGATGTAAAAATCATTGTTGGAAGAAGGTGGACGATATACAACAATGAGCACAAAGGACATTTCAGGTGAGAGCATTATATTCAGTCCAATACATTCTAAATCATGATTAAAAGGCCAGCATATTTGATGACAGTTGATATGGTCTTTGATATAGATCATGACCCCACCCCCTCTTCCCTTAGATCCGTCCTGTCTAAAGGTGTTATAGCCTGGTACATGTAATGCAGCAGATGGAGAGTTGCTATGTAACCACGACTCTGACAGGCATAGAAAATCTAAGTTAGAGTTACTAAGAAGATGATGCACTTGTTCAGCCTTTGGGGTGAGGCTACGGATGTTAATATGTCCTCCAAAAATACCCCTGGGTTTGAGCCGTGGGTCCCAGATCACCTGAGAGTGATTAACAGTTTTTAAAAAGTTCAGTCTGCGATGTTTTTTAAAAACAGGGTTAATGTTGCTTCTGTAAGCACTGTGGGCCATACAGAACAGATCTCGACTCTCCGCGACAGGTACGCCGCCGAGTAGGCCTATTTCTCTTATTTTAATCTTTCCACAGTAATCGTATTTTCTATTATTATAAGCCTTTTGAAATGCATCCAAATTTTGCATCAAACCGCTTAACTGTTCAGCAATCTTCACAGTACAGATCCACAAAGCCTATCAGTGCAGGGCACTGTATCAATAAATGGGCAATTCCAGCATGGACACAAAATGACAAAGAAAATGACTCTTCTTACATGATAAAAAATGTTAATGTTGATGCAACAATGTTAATACATATTATCATAGCACCCGCTTGGCTGAGGGGAAGGGCCAAAAGGAAGACAAAATGTGAAAAATAACTTGCGTTATGGATATGACCAGTCTTATACTTCTGAGATGCGACTGTGCAAAAGTTACACGGGTCAGAACAAGGGAGCTGTTTAGCAGTGTTGCAAAACAAAGATACAGTTTGCACAAATACTGGATATGCAACTGCTCATCATTATGTGGTCATCCAATCAGGCCCAGAGGATTACATAAACCTTTATGTTTCCTTTTTATCAGTCTAATACTGTGTAACAAATATCGCAATTTTAGGAAAAAACCCCACACTGCACATACATGCTGGGCTTTATCATGCTTAATAAATAGGGTAACACTTTATTTGAAGGCTCCTATACAAGAGCTATACAAAGGCATAGGGTATGTTATGTCAAGATTGATGCAGAAACTGACATTACCAAGTGAACTATTCACCAAGATCCTTATGTTGGTTAGTGACATAACTGCATATGAATGTGCGACATAGTGCTTAAAGAAAGCATTAATGCCTTTATTTTTCCAACCGTCACCATAACAGGATCTAACATTACTTAAAAACATCAAGGAACAAAGTTCAGACGCAACTAATAATTTCTGAATGTGTTGAACTAAGAACGGTTGTCACAATCCCTTTTAAAGGTACAATAGGTAACTTCTAACAGTCAGGAGAAGAATTACAGCAACAAATACGCTCAAACTGCAACACTGTATCACTCCCCCTTCTCTGTAAACACGCTGACGTTGAAACGCCATTTGCTGTGCCAATTAGAACCAATTTTCAACCAATGAGCAGGCCCTTCAACGGCATATTTTGGAACCCGAATTTAAGGACTATAAACACAGGTAGAGGGTGAGTCAACATGTCAGTGATAAGAAGGGATTTAAAATGGTTTTGCAACAATATTTTATAATAATATTTAATATTTTAACACAAAAATCTTACCTATTGTACCTTTAAAAAATGACCGTTCAAAGTTCAAGTTATTCCGGATCATAAAAAAAGAGCCAATCAGCACAGTGTACACAAGGTATGCACGTTTGTAATCCATTACAAAGCACTGTGCCAGTAAAATAATTTACACTACCAATATTTTAACAAGTTCGCAATAGTGGCGCGAACCGGGTTGCTTTGACTTAGTTCCCTAAATGATCCGTTCACCAGTTCCAGTTCCAGTTCCAGTTCCTTTCAACTTCTGGTGAACGAGAACGAGAACGAGAGTTGACTGGATCCGACTCCGACTTACTGATTCCAGTTCCTTCACGGATTCGATCATTCAAGGATTCGGTCCTTGCCGCATTGCATTCATTTCATGGACTGTTTCGATCCGACGGGAGGGGCTCAGAGGGCAAGCCCCGCTAAAGCGGTTCAGTGCTAAAATTCAAAAGGAACAAATCGTTCACGAACGACACACCACTAGTCATCAATTGCAGAGTTCATTTCTGATGGTGAACTATACACAAGTTAACAACATTAGAAAAATGAGCTATCGCATTACAGCCTATTCAAAGAGTTGACTGGTGAACTTCAATCTTTGACAGCTGCCCTTTCTGCGCAATCTTGTGATATCAATGTTCAGTTGTTATAGGAAATCACGCCGCTATGTGGTGGGCATTAAAAAAAAATCTTCCTAAACTTCCCTATAATTATGGCCAGTTGGTTTTAGTTTTTCTGCGTGCATTTAGCCAAAACGAACGTGGCACAGCCGAAACAGGCAACGGTATTGTATGCAGGGATTCCAGTCAGTTCTGGAAAATATTTACTAAGCGAACACGAACTCCAATCCAGTAAGTAGCTAATACATGCAGAAAAGTGTGCAAAGAAGTTTTGACAGCGCCCATTCATAGCCGCCATTATTACTTTAAAATAAAACATTTCAGTAGATTTCTAATGCTTCTAAAAACATCGCTATTTTTGCTAAATCACACAATGCACATAAATCCTGCGCTCCGTCACTCTTTACAAATATAAATATAATGCAGGGTTCCACTTACTTGTCCAGCCGTCGCCATTATCACGCTCGAGTTGCACAGAAAGAAAAGGGGCCAACAAGTACTCTTGACCTACGGGGGTGTTTTCCTTAGCCAATCAGAGCACAGTGCATAGAGAGCCTGTGCACGTCAACCAGGCTTGATTGCGGAACAGCCCAGCCCATTTTCAGGACATGCTTTGTTTCTTTATAAAAAATCCAAGATATTTTCAGACTGGACATAATATTACTAAAGAGTAGCCTGTGTCTCGAAGTCCTTAATACCAAAGGTTGCTAGAAGTAGGAGCATTTGCATGGGCAGTGGTTGCGTAAATGAATTAAACCAAATGTTTACCGAAAGTGGGGATGGTTTGCTTGGAATCAAATCAATGAGACAATTATATACAAATCTGAAGGTTTGTGTTGGGTGTGGGAAGGGCCAATGGGAATGTTATCACATCGTGCAGTTAGTATTCGCACGGAGAAAATGACAGTCAGTCATAACCAAGCGGTGCTTGCCAAAGGGGAACCGGTTACGCTGGTTTTCGTTCAAAGCACCCCTTCGAATCACAGAATTGTAATAAGCTGTTAATGTTTCTTAAATTTCTTAAAATGTGCTTTTCTCGTTTAATGGGCTCATTTGCTATTTTAAGCCACATCTTGTAATGCATACTACGAAGAATTAAAGGTCCACGCTTCTATTGTGCTTAGTGTACTGTATTGCAAAGAATTACATAAAAAGAGGTCGGAAGTTATTTTAAATTACCAAAGACAACCGTGAATCAATAGGCGTCTAATTGGTGGAAGTGTGGACACATGGCCACTAAAACTAACCACTTGGAAGATAATGAAGCATCCGAAGACAAACCTGCATTCTGCTACGGAAGAAAATAAATAAATAACTGAAACACAAGCGTTCAGCAACCTAATTAAAAGCCAACTGAACATTAATTGAGTCATTAATTTGATCAGTCATTTCAAAGGAATCGTGTTTGTGATCAACTGAACTACGGGATGATAATTAAACGTAGTTTCCATTTTTGGACACAAGAGGGCAGTATCTAACTGAGGTGATGGGTTTAAAAAAGTATTTCCCAGTAGATGAGCATGAGCCTGTCATTCTTGGTCTTCCTCTTGAATCACCGGCAAGTTGTTGTGCTTATTGCAGCCATTTCCATTGGCATATAAACTTTATTTGTAATAGATTTAAAGCGGAGACTTCAATTTGAACACATTTGGACATATTCAACACAATTGGACAAAATGGAAAAAAGGGTCTCAGATCCGATCCTGCGTACTCTTAGAGCTGAGGTGAATCAAGAAGCTCCTGATTGGTGAAACTGTTGACACCCGGTCGACCGTTTGGTCGTTAATGAAGAATTCGAAGATGACGCAAATTTCCATTTATATTTACATTTTTCTTATTTGGCAGACGGTTTCAATCCAAAGCGATTTACAAGTGCTTAGGTCAAATGATAACAAGACAAACCTGCATTTTGTTAAGAAGTGACATAAACGTTAAAAAAGTTAATTAATCAATAGATTGGCTGTAGCAAATATGTTGATTCTGATTTGCAATGTGACAGCTCCTAAAAGAACAACTATAGACAAACTTTCTAAAACTATTGAAAGTTCTGTCTCAACAGCTATTACAGGGAGACCTATCTATCTGGTTTGAAATATCCAGAACATGACCCCTATATTATTTTATGAAACATCACTAGGATTCATCTGGACACTGAAACTAACAGCCTCTTTGGAGCAGCTGCACATCCAGCTTGTGAAGATATCAATGTGCCTAGTGAGTAACCAGTTAACGATGGTACCCCAAAACCGCACAAGAGACCAAAACACTGATTGGTTCTCAAAGAGGTGCACACTCCGGTCAACGTGTATGCAAATCACATACATTAAATGCACTGAGAAAGGGAAAACTTGAAACATGACAAAATGACAAAGAGATGACTGATATAGGCTACAGTACAGTCGCATAGCTGCCAACTCTCACGCTTTTGGCGTGAGACTTGCATTTGCATGTGCGTGTGAAAACAGGCAAATGCGTGTGTCTCACGCCGAAAGCGTGAGAGTTGGCAGCTATGCAGTCGGTATATGCTACAATTTATGTTCTTTTGGCTCTCTACTCCAGCATATTGGATTTTTAAATATTTTTTATCAGACCCAAAGTAACTGGACGGTTAGATTCTCAGCAGTTTCCGATTAGTCAGCTGTATTCAGTCATTTCCTTCATGCAAGTAAAGAAAGCTTTCAGTATCTAGTCTTGATTCTAGGTTTTTGATTGTTTTTGGATTTTGTTATTGGCGTTCGTCAACACGAGGACCAGAGTTGCACCAATGAACATCAAGCCATTATGAGGCTGAGAAATGAGAACAAAAACAGTCAGAGACATAGGCCAAACAAACTGTACTGTAACTGTAACAAACTGTTTGGAGCGTAATTAAGAAGAAAGAGCACTGGTGTATGTTTGGGATCATTGCCTTGCTGTCAGACGAAGCACCATCCAAAGGGTTTGGTGGCATTTGATTGTATTGAGCAGGTAATATGCTTCTGCACACTTCAGCATTCATTCTGCTGCTGCTATCAGCAGTTACATTATCAATGAAGACAAGTGAGCCAGCACCTGTGACAGCTATAACACTCCCACCACGTTTCACAGATGAGGGGGTTCTTGGTTCTTGGGCAGCTCCTTTCAGCCTCCACACTTTGCTTTTCATCACTCTACACTCTGATACAAGTGAGGCTCATCTGTCCAGAAGACCTTTTTCCGAAACTCTTTTAGGTGCTACTCAGTAAACTGTAATCTGGCCATCCTGTTTTTGCAGCTAATGGGTGTTTTGCATTTTGCAGTGTCGCTTCTGTAGATCTGTTTATGAAGTCTTCTGCAGAGAGTAGTCGGTGACACATCCACACCTGCCTCATGAAGAGTGTTTCTATTTGAAGCCGGGCCTCGGATAATAGCCGGGGGCGTGGTCGATTCGGACAAATAAAGGCCAGCCCCCAAATACAAGCCGGGGTAATATTACCCTACCAGTAGGGCTATCAGTCCATGAGCACTAGAAGACATTGTTTCGATTTAACTCAATGAAATAAAAGAACTCTTCTTAATATTTTATATTGTTGGTTGGTTTAATACTGTTGCCAATGAAAAGTCGTTGTCCTACACCATGGGTCTCCAACACGTTGCTCTCAAGCTACCAGTCGCTTGCCGCTCCCTTCTGAGTAGCTTGCCAAAGGCTGAAGCAGTATACATTTAAACACAATTGTCCCCGCGAGGCATTCCAGCCTACGAATTTAATAAAAAGTAAATCAGGCAAAATTAAAAATTAACTCAATTTAGGCTACTTGGCTACGCAATAAGGTTTCCATGTATTTACAGCACAGCGCACGTTCAATGAATGAATGAAAGCGGCTGCCTTGGCTCGCAATAAACAGACGGGTGGAAATCCCGACACTCTTTCAACTACATAAAACTTAACAGTGAACCACCAAATACCCCCCAGATTTCAGTGCCCATCAGTCCCAACATTTAGCAATAGAATCAAACAGTCCAAAAGTAAATTAAATCCCAAACCAAAGCGAAAATCTTTTGATAGCCTACCGATATGCTGCTCCAAACGAAACGCATGTCTCACAATAAAACGCACTTGAGAAAAAAAGATCCTTAACTTGCTGTCATTTACGCCAATTTGTTATTGTTCATGAAGGCGTGTCTGGCAAGTTGTTATTTTATGGATTCTGGACTTGCATGTGATTTATTGTGTTTGAGAATATTTGCAATAAACTGTTAACTGTCTGTTAAGACTGACTATGACTTACCAAACCGTGTTCCTGATTAGCCTAAACTAATTTCTGAACGGTTACAGGAAGTGAACAGTGTTGGCCCACTTTAAGTGTAGCCTTTTACTTTATTTCTAAGAATAAAATTCTACAACAGAAGCCTAATAAGAAATAAAGGCCTGCCTCGAATACAAGCCTGCCCCAAATAAAGGCCTGTGCTTTGTGCAGCCTAAGTAAATAAAAGACCCCGGCCACAATTTGAGGATTTACGGTATATAAAAACATGCACTTTGTGGTACATACCACTTCACTGTGGTAAATGTTAGTATGTATGGAACGTCACTGTGATAAGTTACTGGTTAGCTAACCTCACTGCTGTAAAAAGTTTTATCTAAGTTTACGGTGATGAAACTTGGTGTTTAGCTAAATTCATTGTGATAAAATATCATTTTTAGCTGCCATGAAAGTTATTGTTTAGCTACTGTGCTATTGTAAATATGAGTGTTGTCACTGTGAGTATGTGAAACAAGAGAAAAGCATTTTGTGTATTTTTTTTATTTGTCTTGCTTCAAAGGAGGTTGTTCAATGACAAAGCAGGTATAAGTGTGCGTGTGTCTCTGTGTATAAGTGTGTGTATACACTCAGTGAGCAGTTTATTAAGTAGACCTGTACACCAGCTTGTTAATGCAAATATTTAATCAGCCAATCATGTGCAGCAACTAAATGCATTAAAGCATGCAGATGTGGTAAAGCAGTGCAGCATATATATATATATGTTTTGTGTGTATGTGCATGTGTGCGTGCGTGTCTCTTTATGTATGTGTGTGTGTGTGTGCGTGTCTGTGTGTATGTGTGTGTGTGTTTGTGTGTATGTGCATGTGTGTATGTGTGTGTGTGTGTGTGTGTGTGTGTGTGCGCGTGTGTTTGTGTGTGCGCATGTGTGTGCGTGTGTGTGTGTGTGTGTGTGTGTGTGTGCGCGTGCGTGTTTGTGTGTTTGTGTGTGTGCATGTTACATCGTTTTCACACTTGTCTCAATACCATGTCCACTTTTTCAAAACACTTAACACATTCACCATATCATTAGACTATGTGAACTAAACTGTGGATATTTTTGCATTGCTTTCATACTAAAGGCATTCAATCACCACTTCTTCCAAAATTCATGAATACCTCTCTCAGTCAGTGTTCACTACCAGCAAAAGTTTGTACAAATACAGAAAATTTTGCAGACATTTAGATACTCTGTTCAAAACAGTTAATTTTCAGTTCAAAACCCAATAAAATTCTGATCATTGTGGAAGGAAATATGCTGCATTTTGGCAGATAAATTAAACTATATGCTTGAAATACGAAAGACAGATCATTCTGATTTGAGCAGAAAGTATATTCAGTTTATTCAATTTTTTTTGTTTGCAGCCTTGTTACCATCTATACAAAAGTGATCATACTTGCATTGAAATGTGCATGTATATAGGGTAAATATAGATGTAGTTGTCACTGAAGAGATTTTTCCACGATTACTGCTGTATATGTATTGCTGAAACACCTGGCTGTTATTTCAGTGAACAACCTACCCAGGTGTTTGTTGTTTGTGCCCCGTTACCACATATACAAAAGGGGCCACCTTTGGATTGGCATTTGCATTCTTTAGCCTTGGTGGGGAAAATGGATGCAGCCAGAGGTTGAGGAAGAAGACGTCGTGGAAGAGCACGTCGTGGAAGAGCAAGAACAGTTGTGTTTGATGAAATCAGAGCCACAGTCATTGATCATGTGATAAATCATGGTCTGTCCCTGAGGGAAGCAGGTTGAGGGTTCAACCAAACTTGCATTTTGTGTAATTTTTTTATTTGTCTTGCTTCAAAGGAGGTTGTTCAATGACAAAGCAGGTATAAGTGTGCGTGTCTGTCTCTTTATGTATGTGTGTGTGCGTGTGTGTGTGTGTTTGTGTGTATGTGCATGTGTGTATGTGTGTGTGTGTGTGCGCGTGTGTTTGTGTGTATGTGCGTGTGTATGTGTGTTTGTGTGTGCGCATGTGTCAAAATATTGCTTTTTGGGATGTATTTGTTATTGATTGTATTGTATTTTTCTTTTCTGAATTACAGTATATTGCACTGTGAGAACAAACGTCAAAATACTGTAAACCCTCTGAAGAATACTGTTGCTTTTGTGATTTGTTTCTTTATCATATATTGTTTTACATTACACAGTAAAAATATGTTATTCTGGGTTTCCAATATAGTAAAACTTCCATTCATTTACAGTTTACTGTAAATTTACCACACTCAGTCATGACATCTATTGTGAGAGGCAAACCAACAGATCAAAAGTTTCTTTAGCTGCTTGGCTTGAAATATTTGTGGATGCAAAAATAGAGGAAAGGGAAACACATAATATATGTCTTTAGCAATGCTTCAAGTTGTTTGTGTTTTGTAGTTCATTGAACATTGAGTGACAAAGTAGTCTTATGGGAGAAAGCATATGCTATAGTTATGGCAGCATGAGTCACTTTTGGGTGAAATATTAAGTGTTTTGGTGGTTGAAGTGCATTTTGCACCAAAGGTTAACTGATGTGCTCAGGTGTATGTTTCAAAAGCACACTGTGTGAAGAGTTTTGAAAAAGAGGACATGGTATTGAGAAAAGTGTGAAAACGATTGTAAAAAACTGTAATATACAGCTTGTTCAGCAGCTTGGAGCTGTGCCATAAATTGAGCACAATAACAAACAATATCAAAATATCAAACAATATGGAAATGTGATTTTAAACACATTCCTAGGGTATAAACTTATGTTTTGATATTGCTCTTCTTCTTTTTATTTTGTTTTATCTGAGCCTACTTTGTATGCCAGGAAATATGAATTCTGATCAGCCAGAGAAATTATTATTTTAATGCACCCAGCTACTTTCACATACACCACTTTTCTTCTCTGAAAAAAAGAAAAGGTTGACACTCCAGCACTGGTGTATCTGATGAGAATCTTAATAAACACTGAGTCACAGCCATCTCTCATGCACTCTGGTCCAGAATCACTCTCACTCTTTATAAAGTTAAAATGAACAACACAGGTATTGAGCTGTTTTGTATGGAGCCCCCCCGAGTCACCCTGGGTAAAATACATGTTTGTTCTTTGCACCTGACCATCTGTGCTCTCTGTCTGGCAATGAAATACTATCTACAAGGGTTTTGCTTTATTTTTTTTCTACCATGGTTGTTGAATAATGTTACCGAGAAGAGAACCAATCGGAACCACATGCAGACTCAGAGATGTAGTAAATGGCAGGCTTTAATCAGAGTATAACAGATAATGGTCAAAGCAGGAAAAACATGTGGTAACGGGATAAGTGATGGTTGAAAACTGGAAGTCAGTCCAATGAGGGTAGGAATGGGAGTTGGAGCAGGGAAGGAGCTGGGAGCCGGAAAGGAGGCAGAGGGTTGGGTAGAGAGCGAGGTGTAAGCCAGAGCTGAGGAACTGAGAGAGTATCTGGAACATGCAGGGAGTCGGGAACAGAGGCTAAGAGACAAGGCTAGGGACAAGACAATCTGGCCCTGAACAAAGGAAACAGGTAGGCTTATATGCAACACTACTGATGAGACAACAAGAAACAGGTGTGACAATTACACATGAGGAGACACATGTCAGGTGCGGGGGGTGTGGACACGTAACCGGGCACGAGGGAAAACAAGAAATAGGGAAACAAGGAAACAAACTAAGATGGGGGCACGGGATGTGGCCGGAAAACATGAAACAGAATATGTAACTAAGAAAATACATAAAACAGGGAAATCAGGAAATGACAGGAATGTGGGGCCATGGGACGTGACAGAATAAACCATTTTCTCTTTGGGGGAAACTCGTTTTGGACATCAGACTACATGTAAAATAGATTCTTCTTAATGAAATTGATAATGTTTCATTGATTTCAGCCTGGTGGTTGTATACTTTTTTTTTTTTTTCATTAACTAGAAATGAGAATCATGGTGTTCAAGCACACAGGCTAACATATAAAGCGTGAACAAACTGTTTTCCTAGCCATAAGGCTAATCCTAATGCCAATTGGGGTTGTTACATGCAGCTGAGACAAGTTTATGGAATTGGCTGATTGTAGGGAGCTACTGCAGTGGCCAGGAAGGGCAGGTAAATTGTCCATCAGAATCATCACTGTAGATGGGCAATCACTCTAACACAAGCACTCACTTTCACATAGAATACAATTGTAAATCTAATCTAATTACAAGTTATATTAAATCAATTGTATGTGCAATTCAAGAACAAATCTGTTCTTACAAGTGGTTCTTGCATGAGGCCTATTGCGTGCCTTCTGGGTGATTTCATTACAGGTTTTCATTAAATGTATTGTGTTTTTGAAAAAAAAACCGAAAAAAAAAAACCTAACAGAAATCATGTTCATGACTGAGCGCAAGCATTTTAACCAGAAATCGGTAAACACCTCTGTGAAGAATGCCGCCATTATCGCAGCAATAGGTCCGTGTGACATGCAGTTCGGACTGCTTATTCACATGCACCACACCTCAGTTCTCAGACGAGGTTAGACTGTAGGGCAGAGGATATCAGATGTTTGGCTCATTGAGAATGTTTTCTATTTGAATGCCATACAAAAGTATATCTGGTGAAAAAACTCAATAATGGAATGAGACGGTCTCAGCAGAAGGCAATAACAACTGTAATGAAGAGAAGGAAAGTGACTGAAAATGAAACTCGCTTGCTAGGAAACAAGATGTTCTTTTTTTCTAGGGTAGGGGTAGGCTCCAGGCTAGAGGCTTCTTTGAGCATTTCCTACTGCTTAAAATAAAACCACCTAAAATGTATTTTGTCAGCAAAATAACAGCAGGAGGAAATTAAAGTAACATTTGAAAATGCAGTCCCAGCAATGCACCCTTGGGCATGCACCACTGGCTGAGTGACTGGAACTGGCTGTATGCGCACCGACGCCATAAAGCATTGATAAAATGCAATTTTTATAAACGGGATGGCAGCGATGATGTTTATGATGACTGTCAGAAGGTCAGAAGGTCCCCCCTGTTTATCAGAAGTGCAGGACTGTAGGTCTGTGAAAGTATCCCTCCTGAGGAATGGTTCTGGGGGCGGGGGTGTAATTAGGGGTTGTCTGAAATGTGCTGGGTGTGTGTGTGTGTGTGTGTGTGTGTGTGTGTGGGTAGTGGACATCTGAAATGTGCTGGGGATGTGTGTGTAATTACGGGACATCTGAAAAGTGCATGGAGGAGGCGAGTTGAGGTGGGGATGTGGTGAATGACAGGTAGGTAATTGCACTGCCGGTTTGGTCCTAAAGATAGAACTCGACTTCTGTAATAGTCAGGGGTTATCCCCTAAGGTTTGTTGGCAGAACGAGAGTTACTAGCATTAAGTTTACATTCTCTTCACAAGAAATGTACATGCCACACACACACACACACACACTTTTTGATCAAACAAGTTCAGATATTCAGTGAAACCGTTTCTTTTTCCAGAATATTTTTGGTTTGTCCCATCTGTCTCTGTGTCCCCTGGACCTGTAGCATTGAACACACTAAGGACAGCCCTCTGAGCACAAACACACACACACACACACACATACACACACACACATGCACACACGCACGCACACACACACACTCACGACTCAAACACACAGAGACACACACACACACGCACTCATAAACTCACACACACACACACACTCACACACATACACTCACAAACTCAAGCACACACACACACACACACACACACAATCACAAACTCAAATACACTCACACACATACAGTTACAAATTCAAACACACACACACACACGCCCTCACACACATACACACACACACACACACACACACACACCTGCCTCCATGGCCCCTGGGCCTGGGGCACTAAACACACTGAGAACAGCACACACACACAGATAATTATAATTGAATTCTTCCCTCCATTGGAATTACATGGTACTGCATGTGATAGAACTTATGTAGAAAACATCCCATGCATTTTGAAATATGGTGGGTAGTCTTTAAAAAAAATATATATATAGATAATCCAAACTCTAAGATTAAAATTTCCCCCTGTTTGGAGTAAATCCACAAACATTTGTGAACCACAAGTTGAACCACAATATCTCTTTCTCTCCCCTTCCCTGTTTCTTCATCCCTCTCTCTCTGAACCATTTCCCTGACTATTTCCCTCTCCCCCTTTGTTCACTTCTTCATCTCTCTCTTCTTCTCCCCTTCCCTCCATTTCTTCATTCTTCTTTCTCTTTCTCTCCCCTTCCCTCTTTTTCGTGATCACTTTCTCTCCCCTTCCCTCTGTTTCTTAATTTATCTTTCTCTCCCCTTCGCTCTGTTTCTTCAACTCTTTCTCCCCCCTTCCCTCTGTTTCTTCAACTCTCTTTATCTCCCCTTCCCTCTGTTTCTTAATTGCTCTTTCTCTCCCCTTCCCTCTGTTTCTTAATTTCTCTTTCTCTCCCCTTCCCTCTGTTTCTTAATTTCTCTTTCTCTTCCCTTCCCTCTGTTTCTTCAACTCTCTTTCTCTCCCCTTCCCTCTGTTTCTTCAACTCTCTTTCTCTCCCGTTCCCTCTGTTTCTTCCTCTCTCTCTCTCTCTCCGCTGCCTGTCTGCCCCCCTGGTCTGGGCCTTTGGCTGGAATGACAGTGCTGATTATGTGTGGCACACGGAACAGGGCAGGAAGCAGCGGCGTACAGGCAGGAAGTGGACCGGCGGACTGTTTCACGGTGACACCGCTCAGATGAGAAAAATCAACACTAGGATGAAAACGACAATGACACCACGGCCTGGGTTCAGCCACACTCGCCGACACTCAAGCCATTTTTAAACCGGAGAAGTGCAGTGGCCTCCCGAATCTCCCTGCCCACCTCTGTCCCTCCATGGCCCATCGTAACCATAGTTACTGTGGTCAGAGGAAGTGCGGTGGTGGCATGAGTGCGGCACAAAGCAGGAGACGGAGGTGAAATATTCAAGGTGACCCCGACTTCCATTTCAATAATTGACCACTGCTGTGAAACGTGCTTCTGTGCTTTCTTTTAATATTTTGACCAGATTTTCACTGGGGTGTTTTATGTAGAGGGTTTTAAACCAGCAGGTCAAGCCAGCTCTCTGAACATGAATAAATCAGTAATCCAGATGAAAAATGCATGAACGAACATGTTCCCCATAACGGCGAGTGAGAGAGACGCTTTTTAAAAGGTGTCACAATTCATAACTGAACCCAGAAGGGAGGCAGAGGTGCTCTAATATACTGCAGAACTATCATTCCTCATGGAAATCAATCCATCAAAGTCAGTGTGTGAGACCAACAGCAATGCTAGTCTTGTAACACACATTTACAAACGAGGGTTACAGATTAAACTATTAATGTTATGCATGCTGTTATGAAATGTGGATTGCAATCACAAATTAAAACACATTCATTATTCATAAAGGCATGCATTTATGTGCTAATGGTATGGTTGAAAAAATAAAAACTGATTAAAAAGTCAGAGTCCTTAAATGGCTTTACCCTTTTGGTAATAGTTAAACTGTGTTACGGACAGAAAGGGGACTCTTTTGGCATCTTTGGCGTCTCTAGAGGACTCTGAACCTTCCCTGAGTGGCTCTGCTGCTCTCCAGCTCTATAACCGCTGATAACGGTCAGATATTGAACGGGTTTAAGGTCACCGGTGGGGGGCAGTTCGATAGGTTAACTGATGTCCTTCGGCTTCTGAAAAAAAGGTGAGATTTATGGCCCCCACTGCGCGGTGAATGCACAGAAAGATCCCTTCTGGGTACTGGACCTGGAGGGCCGTCCTCAATACTGTCACCTCTGGCTGCTGAACATTTAGAGCAGGGGTGTCTACAGGTTTAAATCCAGTCCTGGAGGGCCACAGTGTCTGCAGGTTTAACTCCAGTCCTGGAGGGCCACAGTGTCTGCAGGTTTAACTCCAGTCCTGGAGAGCCACAGTGTCTGCAGGTTTAACTCCAGTCCTGGAGAGCCACAGTGTCTGCAGGTTTAACTCCAGTCCTGGAGGGCCACAGTGTCTGCAGGTTTAACTCCAGTCCTGGAGGGCCACTGTGTCTGCAGGTTTAACTCCAGTCCTGGAGGGCCACAGTGTCTGCAGATTTAACTCCAGTCCTAGAGGGCCACAGTGTCTGCAGGTTTAACTCCAGTCCTGGAGGGTCACAGTGAACAATGTGTGTGGACTACAAGGTCAGTGGCTTAAAATAATGTTGACACATAACAAAAACCAGCAGACACTGGGCCCTCCAGGATTTCATTTTGACACCCCTGATTTAGATAAAGCTGGTGGGGATGAAATGCCATGGCTAAATCTGCAGGATATGGCCGAAGTCAGTGAAGTCACTATGCTTGAAATGGATCTCAAACTTTATATACTCTGTCATCATTAAAACACATCAATGGCAGAATGGGTGCTTGGACCCCAGGAATCGCTGCTTGCAATTTATACATTGTTTTAATGAAGATATTTAAAACACCTGATCTTAAGACTTTTTCAGAAATCCTTTTTTTTTTATCCCAGTCTGCTTTTGGAATGGATATTTCTTTTAATACTGGATGTGACGTGAAGGTTGTTCTTAGAAAAGAAAAAAGACAAAAACACTGGTTCTCTTATTGCATCAATAAGACACCACCACGCCATTGCTAAATAATAAATGATTGATAATATACTTCTTGGCAGTTATGGCTGTTAGAGTAGGACATGGTATTATTGGGTTACATTTGCATTTTTATGGCAAGGCTAATTGAGATTTCCATTAATTTAGTGCAGAATAATGCAACATGAAATGGCTCCTCTCAACCATTACATTATCTTCTGTTGCTTGAATTACCTTGTTGCAGTGCTATTGTGTGATTTAGTGAAATGTGTTCACTCTCGTCTCTCCCACACACACGACAGCTAAAGCGGATCAGATAGAGAGGGCCATGGCATTGAGCACTCTCCTATCCAGGAACATTAGATGCAGAAATGATGACATCATAAAAGCCTGCAGTTTGCTGAGCTGTTAATGAGAGAACATTGAGACAATGAACAAAGCAAATGTGGAAAAACTTCTTCCACATCCGTAATTGCACTGTAATTGCATCCTATTTTAGGATAGTCCAACCACCCTGTGTGTGTGTGTGTGTGTGAAAGAGAGAGAGATAGAATACCACATTTTTTATGTCTCATAGTTAGTTTGTTGATAAATAAGAACATTCCAAGCTTGTCAAGTGTTGTCATGCATTTTAAATGTAAGATTTAAAATTGCATATTAGTTTATATACACCGATCAGCCACAACATTAAAACCACCTGCTTCAACCAGTTGTTCAGGATTAAAATTGTATAAACCTGGCAATAAACCCTTAATATTTCATTATACGATATGTGTACTTATATGAGCAGATAATCATAAGTGAATTGCATTCAAAATGTTTGAATCCACATGCAGTACCATGTAATTCCAATGGAAAAAATAATTCAATTATAATTATCTGCTTATATAAGTATACATGTCATATAATGACATATTAAATATTTATACAGTTTAATGCATTTTTTATCATAAAAAAACTGGTTTAAGCAGGTGGTTTTAATGTTGTCGCTGATCGGTGTATATGTATAATAGTTTTAACTATCAAAGGACTTTTCCGTGTGATGCAAAGCCATAAGGGGATTATTCTCTCTTATTTGCACTTCCATTGCCCATGTGGGATACATAAAGTAATATTGTTGTAGGGTACACCCAAGTGGGTTGTGTTGATGTAAAATGAAGAGTTGTGTCCACAGTGTGATTGAGAGATTGGTTAATCACGCACAGACGTCTAAGTACGTCATTATGAAAGCAAGTGGATGGGGCCCAGGCCGGTAGCACACCCCTCTGCTTACAGGCCCCAGGCTCCAAGAACAGAATGAAATGACTAAATACTAAATAGAGCCAACAGTGTGTGATGGACAGGACTGCGATCTTTATACTCGGCCCTGTTTAATATTTTCCAGGCACCCGGGTGGAAAATTGCAGGAATGTCATTATCCAGCTCGTTTGCATTTGAATCAGCTGGATAACTGCCCTGAGCTCTCCGGATCAAAATCAGCCTGAAAACTGTGAGCCCAAACTAAACACACAAAAAAAACATAATAAAATTTTGTTTTGTTTCACATCAAATTTAAGAACAGATGTCTCCATGTACCCCGACAATGGCAATGAGCTCGTCCTGTAGCTCCAGTGGCATTTACTTACTATGCTAAATAGATTCTTCTAAAAGTGCCAAGATCAGTTGCTTTTTGTCGATATGTTTATTTTTTAGTTGTTATTTTGTGTGAATGTGCGCAGTGCAGACACAGTCGTTCAGTATGAGCATCCTGCATGATGTTAAGAGTCGGTTGAGTAGCCGCTGCTGGAAGGCTGCTTGATCTGATTCCTGTTGTCGTGTTCCCTTATGGAACGCCTGTGGATCATTTCATAAAGAGTAAGATGGTGTGCTCTGACACAATCTGCCACCATACAGACATGCAGTTCCTGTCTGGATACCAGACCTGGATGAAGTACGCGTTTCAAACATTTCACGATCTGTCGAACACTTAAAATAATATTTACAAATAAGATATCCTGTCCTATAGTAAACTTGCGACTGTGAGGGATTTTGAAATGGCCTTCAATAATCAGCTGAATTTAAGCTGAGTAAACAGCATTTTCAAATACAAATATTGAATTAGTATCTGTATTTGACCCTGGTCTACTGGACACACTATGCCAGAAGGTAGTATTATGCTACTGCTGGGTGGCAGTATAGCTGTACCACATGGTCATTGCTTACGAATGAGCCCCACCCCCAGCAAATAGTGCCAATAGTCACCCTACACAATCTACATGATTCATCTCGGAAAAATAAGGTTAAATTAAAATTCAGCTGTCCGATAATTTTACATAAGTGATTTTAATTCAAGGACAAGTTGATGCTAAATTTGCCAAAGGCCAGTATCTGAATAAACAGTCATGCTGAGTCTCTGTCATTAACTTCATTCACATGGTGGAGGCCATGAATATTTCTCCAGTCATTTTTCATTAATCTTTTCCCCAATATTTATTGTTTTATTTATTTTACAGGGTGGGAGATACTGGTAGTCATACTTCAGTTACAAAATCGAAGCATATACAGTACATTTTGGGACATCAACACAATTCTCATTTTTTTGGCTCTATACACCATCACAATGGATTTGAAATGAAATGAACAAGATATGCTTTAACTGCAGACTTTCAGCTTTAATTTCAGGGTATTTACATCCAAATCAGGTGAACAGTGTAGGAATTACAACAGTTTGTATATGTGCCTCCCACCTTTTAAGGGACCAAAAGTAATGGGACAAACAATCATAAATCAAACTTTCACTTTTTGATACTTGGTTGCAAATCCTTTGCAGTCAAATACAGCCTGAAGTCTGGAACGCATAGACATCACCAGACGCTGGGTTTCATCCCTGGTGATGCTCTCCCAGGCCTCTACTGCAACTGTCTTCAGTTCCTGCTTGTTCTTGGGGCATTTTCCCTTCAGTTTTGTCTTCAGCAAGTGAAATGCATGTTCAATCGGATTCAGGTCAGGTGATTGACTTGGCCATTGCATAACATTCCACTTCTTTGCCTTAAAAACTCTTTGGTTGCTTTCGCAGTATGCTTCAGGTCATTGTCCATCTGCACTGTGAAGCGCCGTCCGATGAGTTCTGAAGCATTTGGCTGAATATGAGCAGATAATATTGCCCGAAACACTTCAGAATTCATCCTGCTGCTTTTGTCAGCAGTCACGTCATCAATAAATACAAGGGAACCAGTTCCATTGGCAGCCATACATGCCCACGCCATGACACTACCACCACCATGCTTCACTGATGAGGTGGTATGTTTTGGATCATGAGCAGTTCCTTTCCTTCTCCATACTCTTCTCTTCCCATCATTCTGGTACAAGTTGATCTTTGTCTCATCTGTCCATAGGATGTTGTTCCAGAACTGTAAAGGCTTTTTTAGATGTTGTTTGGCAAACTCTAATCTGGCCTTCCTGTTTTTGAGGCTCACCAATGATTTATATCTTGTGGTGAACCCTCTGTATTCACTCTGGTGAAGTCTTCTCTTGATTGTTGACTTTGACACACATACACCTACCTCCTGGAGAGTGCTCTTGATCTGGCCAGCTGTTGTGAAGGGGTTTTTCTTCACCAGGGAAATAATTCTTCTGTCATCCACCACAGTTGTTTTCCGTGGTCTTCCGGGTCTTTTGGTGTTGCTGAGCTCACCGGTGCATTCTTTCTTTTTAAGAATGTTCCAAACAGTTAATTTGGCCACACCTAATGTTTTTGCTATCTCTCTGATGGGTTTGTTTTGATTTTTCAGCCTAATGATGGCTTGCTTCACTGATAGTGACAGCTCTTTTGATCTCATATTGAGAGTTGACAGCAACAGATTCCAAACGCAAATAGCACACTTGAAATGAACTCTAGACCTTTTATCTGCTCCTTGTAAATGAGATAATGAGGGAATAACACACACCTGGCCATGGAACAGCTGAGCAGCCAATTGTCCCATTACTTTTGGTCCCTTAAAAAGTGGGAGGCACATATAGAAACTGTTGTAATTCCTACACCGTTCACCTGATTTGGATATAAATACCCTCAAATTAAAGCTGAAAGTCTGCAGTTAAAGCATATCTTGTTCGTTTCATTTCAAATCCATTATGGTGGTGTATAGAGCCAAAAAGAGGAGAATTGTGTCGATGTCCCAATATTTATGGACCTGACTGTAATTCTGATATACGATTGGCTTAAGATGCACATGCTCTTCTAAACTGATATAAGATTGGCTGAAAATGCACATGCGCTTCTAAACTGATATATGATCGGCTGAGGATGTACACACTTTTCAATATTGATATATGATTGGCTAAGGATGCACATGCTCTTGTAAACTGATATATGATTGGCTGAAAATGCACATGCTCTTGTAAACTTATATATGATTGGCTGAAGATGCACATGCTCTTCTAAACAGATATATGATTGGCTGAAAATGCACATGCTCTTGTAAATTGATACAGCCTCCGAACACTTTATTAGGAACATTTTTACTTTATTACACCTACTTATTCATGCAATTATCTAATCAGCCAGTTGTGTGGCAGCAGTGCAATGCATACAGTCATGTAGATACAGGTCAGGAGCTTCAGTTAATGTTCATATCAACTATGAGAATGGGGAAACAATGTGATCAACGACTTTGAATGTGGAATGATTGTTGGTGGCAGACAGGGTGGTTTGAGTATCTCAATGACTGCTGATCTCCTGCTGATTTGCACACACACTAGTCTCTAGAGTTTGCAAAGAATGGTGCAAAAAAAAAAAATCCAGTGAGCAGCAGTTCCACAGACAGAAACACCTTGTTCATTAGAGACGTCAGAGGAGAATAGCCAAAGCTGACAGGAAGGTGACAGTAGCACAAATAACCATACATTACAACAGTGGTATGCAGAAGGGCAACTCTGAACACACAACACATCATAACTCTAAGTGGATAGACAACAGCAGTAGAGGTCTAAATCAGTGGAATAAATACCTAATAAAGTGCTTACTGAGTGATGATTGCCTGAGGATGCAAATGATATTCTAAATTAATATATGATAGGCTGAGGATGCACACACTTCTGAGGATCCTGCAGATATGATATGTTACTAAACTGAAGAAAATGAAACTGAAGATAAATATTAATTAAAAGGCAAAATAACTTTCCGGAACAGTAACTTTACCGTGAGAGAGACACACACACATATAAATCCAGCCGTGCGTGCCACAGCCTTTCATTTTTAAACAGGCCAATCAGTGCTCACCTCACAAACTCCTTATGTTCCCTGCGCTATATAAAGAGCCCCACTCGCACGCTTCTGTTCCTGCTTTTACACTCAGACGAGCAGCAGAGACTGTCATTATTTATTAAAGCTGATGGGTTCAGAGTGTCTTTGCAGAAAGAGAAAGGAGAAAGGACGGGGTTTACTGCTATCTTTGGATGTGGGAGCGTTCTCCTGCCGTTCTCAGAATGAACAGAATGAGAAACATTACTCATGTCCCCCAGCCTGGCTGGCCCAGCTGCTCTGCTCTGTATCGACTCTTTAAGTTCAGTTCTTTAAGATACGGCTTTCTCTGCACTGGAATGAGCAGCCCTGAGTAGCCTTCAACTTCATCTTACAAACAAGCTAAAATGAAAATTCACTTTTTCCTCAATTTAGTAAATTCTTCTAAATATTTTCGAGTAGAATTAGAAACATGTAAAATTATATATTTTTCTGTTCACCCTTTTCTTAGAAAATGGTCACACCGTGTGTAATTTATCATTGTCGTAACAAATCCGATGGTGACAAGAGTAGGCAATTGCGTTTTTATAGAATCCCAGTGGTGAGAGAGAATGAGGGAGAGGATAACAGAGTTTAAGCCAAGCCAGGAACAGAGGCAGACACCTCCAACTCCTCCAGTTCCTCCCACCTCCACCTCCCGCACTTTCAATCGTCCCAATGGTCTTTATCATACAGTGCAGCTCTTGCGATTCCAAGTTGATATTGTATTGGCAATAGCCAGCATATTCATTTAGACTGGTGATCATACTGATAGCCTAACATTTGCTAAGGTAACATAGCCTACTGCCTTCATTCAAAGATCGTTTGTTCCTATTCTTCAATCATCTCCTGTAGAATAGGAACAAACACCAAACTGCTTAGTTAGCTGAGGGTTTATGTAATTAAGTGATATATCTTCATCATTGTTACAACCGGCATTCAAGCAGTCAACAACAAAACATGGAGACTATATATCTCCATGTTAGGAAGAATAGATTTTAAAGAATTTATTGGAAATAATCTGTTTCTGTCTGAATGCGTGTCGGAGTGAGTCAGTTTAGGGGGGTTTGAGTGTGACTGCAAGTGAAGTGTGGAAATCCGAAATCCAAAATACCAACAACCAACAACCCACAACCCACAACCCACAACCCAAGTCAACATCAACGTGAAAGGCCCAGTACAGAGTGAGAAATCAATCTCTTGAGGAACTGGGCAAAACCACTTACCCAGGTGCAAACACCCAGGAAAATTGGTAACTAATCAAGTAATTATCTAATCAATGATTACACAATTCCAGGGGAAGGGAGGGATGGCAGCACTGCCACCTGCTGGACGACAGCTGCAACCTCAGCTGAGGTCGTCACATCATACATTTCAGTTATTACAATTAGTTAAGTTGATATTGTATCGGGGGCAGCCAGTGTCTGAAATACCGTTACCTATGCAGATAGCAACATTAGCCAGGCATCATATTTCCCTAGGCAAACCGGAGTGGCAATTGTCAATTTTGTTATGTTCATGTCGTATGGATCTAATCCATTGACTTTTTTTTTCTGATTATGTTTTTCTGTTTATGATAGTTTATCTAAAGTGTCTTTATATTTCATGTTCTGGTTGTCATTCATGATATTTTGTCTGATGGTGGTTAATATTGTTGCCCGGCGATGCACTGTGTATCCGTACAATATGGCTGCGGTTCATTTTGAGTGACGTCATCGAATCAATCAACTCTACATTACTGTTATTTAGCTGACACTATTTAACTGACACTTTTATCCAAAGCAACTTGATTAGACTAAGCAGGGGCCAATCCCCCCTGGAGCAAAATGCACAGTTAAGGGCCTTGCTCAAGGGCCCAACAGCTGTGCGGATCTTATTGTGGCTACACCGGGATTAGAACCACCGACCTTGTGTATCCCAGTCATTTAACTTAACCACTAAGCTACAGGCCGCCCAGTCATGTAAATGGTAAATGGTAAATGGCAGGCATTTATATAGGGCCTTTATCCAAAGCACTGTACAATTGATGCTTCTCCATTCACCCATTCATACACACACCGACGGCGATTGGCTGCCATGCAAGGCCCCGACCAGCTCGTAAGGAGCATTTGGGGGTTAGGTGTCTTGCTCAGGGACACTTCGACACAGCCCGGGCGGGGGATCGAACCGGCAACCCTCCGACTGCCAGACGACTGCTGCCAGACGACTGCTCTTACTGCTCTTACTGCGTCTTACTGCCTGAGCCATGTCACCCCATGTACCATAATCACTTAATCATGTACCTTAACCACTTGGCAACCGGCTGCCCCAAAGTGCTACCATACATGCCATACCCATACATATACATGTTTCAAAGCACCCAATCTTCATGATCCATGGCGGAGACTTAAATATTCAACACAGCCAAAATGGGACAAAATCATTCCACCCGTCAGTAATGTCACAGTTAGGCCTCTGCCTCCAGGAATTCTGCATCCCGCTCAAACGGGAATGTGTGCTCTGGCTCCGGGCAGCTGTGTGGAGCAGGCTGTGCTGTTTCCCGGCCTCCTGAGAGGGAGAATTACAACTCTCTCAGCGGGAGGAGTAATTCAGCGCTTTACTGCGCCCCCAGGGACTACAGCCCTAACCTCCCCCGCCCGTTACAGTGAAAGCTGGTGCACGTAAACACGTCCCATAACTCCGGCTGATGGGGGGTTCTTCCTGCCTCCAGATCACTCCCACAACCCCCTCCCCACCCCCCACTTTGCCTCACTCTGGCTGATATAATGCCACTGAATCCAGCTTGTAAAAGGTCTTCAGAGCCTGTGACCGTTAGCATCGTCTGTAAATCTTGCTGCTTTGCAACAGGAGCAGACACTTGTGTGTGACACCTTCAGTGCTGCTGCCTACATACATCTAATAGAACTGTACAAAAATCACGAAACAGCATCCAGGTTTACCATATTTCATATTTAACAGAACAATGCAAGGATATTAAATGATGCAACCATTTATTAAACAATTTAGCTCATTTAATAGGTTGGTCCCACAGGGCCTGTAGTGAATTTTTTATATTAAACCATGAGAATCTGCTCTAAGGCAGAGCACATTTAATGACCACAGTGAA
Organism: Conger conger; assembly: GCF_963514075.1. Lineage (NCBI taxonomy): Eukaryota > Metazoa > Chordata > Actinopteri > Anguilliformes > Congridae > Conger > Conger conger. Next base: position 20,816,989 of record NC_083765.1, read on the forward strand.
TCAGGACCTCAGTAACGTCTTAGCCATGATATAAAGCCCCTACAGTGCCTACCCAAATGTCTGTTCCGGCAGGTCTCCTAACCGGCAGGTTTCCTAACCTGGAGGTCTCATAACCGTCAGGTCTCCTAACTGGGAGGTCTCCTAACCGGGAGGTCTCATGACCGGCAGGTCTCCTAACCGGGAGGTCTCCTAACCTGGAGGTCTCGTAACCGGCAGGTCTCCTAACCGGGAGGTCTCGTAACTGGCAGATTTAGTAACTGGCAGATTTAGTAACTGGCAGATTTAGTAACTGAGAATCCTGTTAACGATTTCCGCTTAACTTCAGACTTTGGGAGGTTAAGGGCTCTTTCCAATCATTTATTTTTGACCTCCTATCTCCTTTACCTTTGCCTGACCTGGAAATTGATAGAGGTCCGCCATCTTTAAGGAAATTCCAACTTGTTAAATGTTCCTTCTATGAACTAGAAGCTAGAAGTTTGGACCCTCCAGAAGTTTTCTTGAGCAAGGAAACATGAGCACAACTATTTTTTAATAATTTACCTGTGGATCCACCTGGCCCTGTCTACCATGCATATGCCACATCTGTTATGGCTTCAAACTAACATTTGAAGGAGCAAGGACATTCCAATTGCCTAATTTGTGTCATTTTCTCGATTTCCCCATCTTCACTCCCTTTTCTCACCTCTATTTCTTGCCTCCCCCGATGGGTGGAACTAGCAGCAAGAAGAGGAGCAAGGAAAGGAATAAGGAGGTGAAAATAGACAAATGGAAAGAGCCCTAAGACTAAAAGTAAATCTGCCTGGTTTTGCTGAGTTTGTTTTCATTGCTTTGGCTCCAGTGGTAGCATCAAACACAGTGTTTCATCACCAATGCAGTGAGCCTGTTCTGTCAGAGAAGTCTGTGGTGCAAAAGTATGACTCTCTGTAGCACCACTGGGCCCAACACATGCTTAAATCAGAGGTCTGTACAGAGGACCCTCAAAAAGCAAAGACCATCTTTAGATTAAAACAGGCAGGATAGGTTCTGTGCTTTCTTTAATTTTGTCCTTTTGCACTGTTTATATATGAGCTTGCAAGATTTCCTTTCGAGAAAATAAAAGGTATTATAGAATATATTTTCATTTTCATTTCATTTTTAGAAATTGTTTAATACTATACAGCAAATATTCCCTGGTTAGAAATATTTAATTATATAATCTAATTAAGTGTGTGTTAATCATGCACAGCTGCTTCAAAAGCTGGAATGCTCAATGATTCATGGATGAAATGAAACGCATGATGTTCCCCCGCTAGATAAAACATGTTCATGTTTATACAAACATTAAACCCTGAGGTAGGTTTCTCAAAGGAAATGTTTATTACAAAATGTAATGTGTAATTTTTAAACGTAGCAATTAATGTAGAATATAAAATAGTATAGTTTCTGAGCTAACTGAAATATGTGCAGTATATGGCAAAATACAATATTAACAATTTATAAAACATTTTTGTACTTTGTTGAATTGATGCCATTTGAATTTTGATAATAGATTTTAATATTCTGAATATTCAAGGAAAAATGTACTCACAGTATCTGATAATTAATTCTGAACATAAACATTAACTAAAGAAGTGAATAGACATTTTTTTAAGCAGAAATCACACCCTGGAACGGTAAACAGCTTTTCACTTAGTCACAATCAAATTTCAATCAAATGACTCCCAATCAGAAGTGTTTTCTTCTTTTTTACAGTCTGGTCAAGTTCAGTGAGTTCAGAATTCACCAAAAATACATCAAATTACGAAAGACGACACAAACCCTCACGTGTACATGCAAGTTAAAGGTGAGGACAAATGTTGACGCAATGAGATGAGGTATTACTTGTCTGTCATATTTTAATTGTGGAGAAACGGATACCAAACATATAATCATTTCTGTAGTCTGTTCAGTCTTTGTGTGGTGAGAACCCTCGTTTTCAGTGTCAAGTCTCCTGATTAATCGGCCATCAAGCGGCATCTGAAATTACAGCGTGAGGGAAAGACGCCATCACTGGAGTTCTTTCATCCACGGTGGCTCTTTGAAGCTAACAGGAGGCATTGGTAATTATACATCAGATTGTTATCCGCAGATAAAAAATAAAGTGTCATCAAGTGAAATCATTTCTGTAAGTCATCATGGGTCTGTACATTGAACATGTGTGGTTTGAGCTAGTTCCTTGGGATTCCAGACGATGTGTAGATAGAGAAAATATAAGTGCACATACAGGTGTGTGAGTGTGTGTGTATGTGTGTGTGTGTGTGTGTGTGTGTGTGTGTGTGTGTTTGCATGCTGTTTCAGTGAGAAAGCCCTGGAGACGGTTTAGACAAAGTCATCCTCTGTCATAACCAATCAGTTCCAGCAGCTGTCAGTAGGCTCTGTCTGTCACTGCAATGACGAGCCCTGGAGTCTGGCTACTGACCTGATGGGGCCTGTGTTGGGCTGTGGGCTGCAGCTCATAATGAGCTGGGGCAGGCACTGACTGACATTGTGGTGACTGGAGGTACTGCAGCTCATTAAGCCTCAGGCACCAAAAAGCACATATACCTATTGAAGTCCATTCAAAACTACGACTTCACCCTTGCAAATTTATTCTATTTTGGACAGCACTTTTGTATTCTAAAATTTCATCATGCTGAATTAATCACTTTCCAGGGACAGGTTTTTAAAATTACTATTCATTCCTTCCCATTTAGTGTGAGTGGTCTGGTGCCAAAATGCCCAATAGTCAAATATGGCCACCTCCGTGAACTGGCTTCATGCGCCACTGAGCAGCTTCCATATGACTCCATGGAGCCAGTAAGCAGAAGCTGTTTCCAGTGCCCCCTCTGGCCCCCACCATGCCTGCAGGGGAGCTGCAGCCTACAGAGAGAGGGGATGCCAGCTGATTTAGTGCACGTTAGCGAGTACCCGCTACTGAGCGTGCTCTGTCTGATAGCAAAAACAGACTGCATTGATGAGAGGTTCAGGAGAATATTAATCATTGAATCGCTGGGGCGACCGTTGGTGTGTGTGTGCGTGTGCGTGTGTGTGAGTTGGTGAATGAGAAGCGTTGATTGTAAAGCAATTTAGATAAAAGCACTGTATAATTGCAGTCAAATATAATGAGCCGCTTACCATGAATTAAAAATGTCTTTAAAAAGAAACACGTCTGTAGTTCTTTTTGAGTACTGAAACATATAGAGTTTGCAGAGAATGGTGTGAAAAATTGGCCAGACTGGTCGAAGCTGGCATGAAGGTGACCGTAACCTAAATAACCATGCATTACAACAGTGGTATGCAGAAGAGCATCAAAATGTGTGAACATGTAAGGTGCTCACTGAGTGTACATTTAAAATGAACAGGACATTTGTATTGGATTGAATTGAATATATTTCAGCTTATTTCATGGCTTTCTATAGATACATTATGTTCATAAATTTCATTGCTTTGATTTGGATTTGGCTGTACAATGTTTTGGCTAACTAACTATTCAAATCATGAAATTCATGTTTTTCTTGCTACCTCAATGTATGCATATGAATGGATTCATCACTGTGTAGCAGGGCAAAGCTGCCCAAAAATTCACCTAAACACCGTCTGCCCCCAGAAAAAAACAACTGGCATCCTAAAATCTGCAGAACTGACACCTCTACATTTATCTTCCTCACGCTTTACAGAGCGCTAGGCTATCTCAGGGTTCCCCACAGAGCTGCTTTATGATTAGCTTCACCGTCGCGGCTACAGAATCCTGTCCTTCCGCCGTTGCCAGGGAAACGGTTTGAGAGAGCGTTGTTGTTTCCCTCTCTGTGTGAGTTGGCTGTGAGTTCAGACTACAGGGGGGCCCAGGCGGTCACGGTGATCCTGACAGGCGGCAGGTCACTGAAACCAAAACAAAGTGCTGATTTTAGATTAGCATGCCGCTAAGCTACGGGCCTGGACTCCCAGCTCATTTATATTGCCACCCCCCCCGGTCTGATGTTTACAAAGGCTGGCAGAAGGCAAGATCCTGAGGGATAGGAGGAGGAAGAGGAGGAGGAGAGTAGGGGAGGAAACTCTGTAAATAAAAGAGGTGATGGTTTAACCTGACGAAGATCCAATTTAACTGGATGTCAGCTTTTAATCTGTGCAAATCTAATTTTATGTGATTACTTTACAGTCAGTGTGAGGGGAGTAGCATGGTGATGGTGGTGGTGATGCTGCTGATGATGGTGACGATGATAAAGGGTATCATGAAATTTATTGCACACTGCAAAGCACACCATTTACATGGAAACCCAGCTGTTTAACATCTCTGCATGACACAAGGGCTTACAGATGGCTTAGAGAGAGAGAGAGAGAGAGAGAGAGAGAGAGAGAGAGAGAGAGAGAGAGAGAGAGAGAGAGAGAGAGAGAGAGAGAGAATATGACAGGGTGTTGTTTCAGGTGTGATATGATCCTCTGCTGTAGAGTGCATTGGATATGAAACCTGTCCCCTTTGGCTCAGTTTCTCCAGATTGGTAGACTAGATTTAAAGCAAATATTTGTCTGACAGTGATGATTACAGCTCTGTTAGTAGTTCTGCTTAGTCTGTGCACCTTTGATCATCCTGCCATGAAGTCCAACTCTCAAATTACAATTGTTAAATGGGCTAAAATAGCTAAATAGGGACTTGAGAAGAATTTGGAAGTGAGATATTCAGAGACAACGTGGACGCAGAGGTAAGTGGAATTTATTGGCCAGTAGGGGGCACTGCTCCCTCTGAACAATGTAAAGAAGAACCTCAATGGGACTGTCAATCACCTGGACTGTCAATCACAAAACTGGAAATCACATGTGAAGCTGCTTCATTATCACTGGGGCAAAACTAGGCTACTTGGTCGCTATTGCTAAAGAATGCAATTCGGAAACCCTTTCCTTGTTTCATACAAGTTAAGGGTGGAACAAAATCAAAAAAATTCTCCAAAGCAGCCAGATGGCAGTTGATGACAAAAATAATTGTTTGCAAAGCTCATGTACAACAAAATAATCAATGTCATAATGGAATATTGATTACCACCAGGTTGACTAACAATGGTTTACAGCTTCAATTGCTAATGCAGCAAATTAAAAAGATAAGGCCACAGTAATTTAAGTAGGGACTCATCAAGAAATGTATATATTTTATTGGTTATAGAATTCATGATTTTTCTTAATGATTGAGTTTCAGTACAGCAACTGTACGGTGGAGAGCAATCTGCTCTGCAGGGACAGGGATACTGCACTGCAAGGGTTTCTGCTACTCAAGGTTGAGTGTCTCACTTGTGACCATTAAATATCATCTTTATCAGAAGAGACACTCTGTTTACTGCCAAATTCCCATCCCCTTCTCTGACCTTGGCTGATTTGTGGCAAGCAGCTCAAAATGGCAGCCAAGCATCACCCAGGTGGGACTTACATAGTGGTGGTGGTTTATGGGAAGCCCTTTTAATCCTCACTTTAAAGCACTTTTGAGACCCTGAAAGTAGATGAAATCGTATATCGCAAATGCATTGAATTGGCATCGTTTCACAGAGCAAGTGTTTTTATAGAAATGTATTTTATTACACTGAAAATGCTGTTCTTTGGCTGGACCCTTGATGCAGAGAGTGTTCTGAGATTCCAGGTTGTGATTCCTTACACAAAAGTCTCCAGCTTCGAGTCCACTACTAGGGGTACTGATGTCATTCTGGTTTTGGCTTGACTTATCAGGGGACAGAGATAATGAGTTTGGAGTTTTGATTGGTCTTCTCTTGCTGCTATGAGACCACTGGGTATCACAGTCTCTCCAGTCCCTCTACGGAGGCTTGATTACCTGCAGGACCACAGGAGTCTGATAAATCTGAGTCCAGTAACTTTACTGTTTTTATGAAAATCTTTAATGTTTTAAACAACAATTTTATCAGTTCAATTTCGTATAGTGAAAATTTCAGTTTTAACCGTAAAGCTCATAGACTTTATTTACTGAAAATACAAATGAGTAACCAACAAAGAGAAAGAAACCCAAGGCCTCTGTGAAATGTTTCCAAAATGGCTGTTTATCATTTCACACCGAAGGCTGCCTGTTTTTCCTTTTTTCTTTTTTTGAAACTGAATTATGCTCTGGGCTGCACAGTTGTACCGCCATCAATACAAGCATTGAACCCATGCCCAGAAATGTTGACAAAATAATAAGGATTTCACAGACAGAAATCCCATGCATAAAGAACCAGTATTAACATTATTTACAGGGTTTATTTGCCTTTATTTACCACATTCATTTGAACATGTCCATTTATGCAGCTGGAGGCAGACCCGGATGATTGAGATTATGCGCATAACTGAGTGAGTAAATGGTAATGGGACTTTCAGCTCACACACTGTACCACACATCCACCTGCTATCAGCCCAACACCAAGGCCTGGAGTCAACCAATATCTGCCCTTAACTCTGACTGAAAGATTTACTTACATATAACTAAAAGTGTTCATTAATTTACTTATTTAGCTATCGAGATGGCCAAGTTATCCTGTTGATAAATGTTTTCTTTATTCCATATTTAACATGGTGTACTAGCAAGTTGAACATTTGGGGAAAACATACAAATGTGTTCACATTGTCTTAAACCAATGACATGTTTGATGACATTTCTTGAAATGATGAAAATTAAAAATATTATTAACAGTATAAATTCTCAAAGTTTTCCTTCAAAATTCTCTGACTTAATATGTCTAAGTCCTGCATTTAAGTAAATGTTAAGGGTAAATATTGGCTAAATATTGGATAATGTGCATAACATAACATAATGATGTGAACAGGCCTTTTAGCCCAGCAATGCTCACCTTTTCCTACCCCTGTACCTGCTGTAGGGACTACAACTTCCACACTCCCACAGGAAAATTCTGCGACGTCCACCACGAATGACGTCTAACTTGGTTCAGCCAATCCCGTAATGGCGGGAGCAATAAACGGTCCCGTATAAGAGCAAGACACGTTCTTGGGATCTCTCTTCTGCTTCTTCTGTCTCTTCTGCCTCTTCTGCTTCTTCTCTTCGACGCACCCTTTTTGGCCATTCGCTTCAGCTCATCTGCTCCGAGACTCGGACAGAGGCTGAATGCTGCACATCGCACTACCAGGCCTACGGACACACCCAGTTACCTCGCGGTAACTTCGTGGCCTATAGCGAGTGGAAACTGGTGTACGCGGAGCGCTACATCAGTTTACTCCTGCAAAGCTCAACAACGAAACAGCAACGAACTTTTACACCTGGAAAAGGACCAGCGGATCAGACGACAACGCGCTGCTAAGACGGGAACACCCCAGCCTGCGCATCCCTCCCGGACACCATTCACAGCACCATCGCCGCTTCTACAAGGACAGCATGTCTTTTGGATCCAGCAATGCGTATGGACTCAGTAAGAAAACAAACATTCAGGCATAGCCAGTGTTTAGTTTAGTCTTAACTGTTTTTGTGAATCTGTGTTTCATAAAGAAATTTTCCTGGAACTTTACAACCCTAGCCGTAGTGGTCTGCTAGCGTTTTCTGTGCTGATGGGGGACGTCACTGTGTTCGGTGGCCTGTACTCGGTGTGACTCATCGTAATTTACTGGAAAACCAGAACGTGGGGAGCGAGGACCAGTGGCGCCAATCATCCATTGGGAAGCTGTGAGGACCTGAGCAATGCACCCTGGGTAATTTAACATCCCTGTGGTAGTGGCTGGAGGTGAGAACAGAGTACTGTGTGCATATACAGCAACCATGGCTGTCACATGCTGGGTATACACACCCCTGCTACACCATTCTGGTCCTTTGCTTAAAGAGAGCAACTATTTCCAAGATTTCTGGAGTTATATGAAAGGTTTTGCCTCACCTGAAGCCATGTTAAATAAAACCACAACAATGGGAGCATAATATTTGAGACAAACATTCTGTCTAGGCTAACTTCTCACCCTTGCATGGACAAGGCTGTTCCTGTGCTGGACTTACCGGGGAGTGACTCCAGGTTGGCCCTTAGATTTGGGACACAAAATATTAAAATTGTATAGCGTCAAATAAAAATGATTGACCTTGGTCCGTTTGATTTACTTCAGTGCATTGTGCACTAAGGAAGCTCCCCTGTGTGATGGGGATGCTCTTGGTAAATGGTTGGCATTTATATAGCGCCTTTATGGTAAATGGTAAATGGCAGGCATTTATATAGGGCCTTTATCCAAAGCACTGTAGAATTGATGCTTCTCCATTCATCTATTCATACACACACTCACACACCAACAGCGATTGGCTGCCATGCAAGGCCCCAACCAGCTCGTCAGGAGCATTTGGGGGGTAGGTGTCTTGCTCAGGGACACTTCGACACAGCCCAGGCAGGGGATCGAACCGGCAACCCTCCGACTGCCAGACGACTGCTCTTACTGCCTGAGCCATGTCGCCATGCTCTTGTGGATCAGCACACTTAGGCCTCCTTTCCTCCACCGCTAACGTGTCAACGTGCTAACAGTCAATAGGGATGGACTGCAGATGGTGACACTAATACTATGTGGCATGGGACGTCTGTCTCATTATGCCATTCTCTGACCTGAGATGTGCTCCACGCATCACAAACGGTGCCACTATAACACTGCTTAGCTCACAACGGCATGATTAAAACTCAACACAAAAGCTTATTTATACTGTTTGTATAATTTGTATTGTTGCAAGTTATTTCAATGGCATGACAGAGCTGAAATGATCAGCTGTGAAACCAAATCCGGTAAAAACGCAGACACAGGAAACGCTGCCTCTTTCACTGTGAGATTAGAAACAGTCTATCAGCATTCTCCTCACTGATATCCTGTTAGAGAGCCACTTCGCACTAAATCACATCTCTGTCACAGACAGAGAAGTTTGCAAGCTTGTTAGCCAGCTTGCTTTCTCTACCTGATTTGGTTTATTTGAGCATGGGCAAAATTTAATTAGGCCCGTCAGATTATGTAGCCAAAAATGGGAATCATTCAAATGTAGGAGTGCCTTGGATTAAACAGTGGTTCCTCCCTTTTCGTGTGATGGGTAACCTTCAGTCTTAAACCAGGAACTCTGTCATCATTTAACCTCCATCTTAGCCCTCTAACTTGCAGGACTGCCTGATTAAGTACAACTATCATTAAGCTAGCTTGTAACTAGCTTGTATTAAGCTTAGCGTTGTAACTTGCTATCTTTATTGGCTTCTACTAAACTTGGAATTTCTTATTATGCCCAAAGAAGGACAAAAAGTTAACAAGAAGCAAAACTGTTGGCCAGGTAAACTGGTTGCGTCTTTGACGTTGATGCTTTTGGAGAACTCCACAGAGCTAAAATAAAATGGCTATTATACCAAATAAAGGTGACGGAAGAAGCAGCAGGCGATTCTGCAGAAAACGCGTCTGTAGATTCTGACCTTTGGAAGGCGATGCTTTGTTCTGCACAGAGTGGCCGCTGTGATGGAAATGGAGGTTTTGTCCTCTCTGAAAGCGCTGCTTTATTCAAGCAAAAAGTGTATTAAAATGGGGGCTGGGCAGCATTCAGAACAGAGGCCTGTTTACCTTCGGAAATAGACTTTTCTCATCCACCGAAACCAGATAACCTTTCTGATTTTTTGTGCAAAATGTAATTATGTTTTAGAAAATCAAATATGCCATTATATCCGACCTAAGATGTCTCCTTTGTGCCATGCTCCATTGTGGTGCAATCCAACAAGGGAGGCCATTACTGTGATGCAGTGACGCTCCTGAACATGGACTACAAAATCTTTACTAAGCGGTAGTTGTCTCAGCTGCTGTAGAATAGGTGTGACAGAGTATCTAAGTGACCAGTAATAGAGCTACGTATGTTATGTGACTTTACTATTAATTACAATATGACTATACAATGCATTTCATACAGGGAATCATTCATTAGCTATTGTGTGTGTTTAGTCACAACCCATTGCTTCAGATACAAATACAGACACAGACACGTACACACACAGAGAGACCAAGAGACCAAGACTACACACAGACATCTACTAGACACACAAACACATGCACACCCTGCACAGTTCACAGTGCACACCAGACACACACACACATGCACACACACACTCACACACACACAGTGGCAGAGCTACCCCGCTGACAGGCCCTTTCAGAATCAGGATGACCCTCTACGCTCATGGTCTCTATCACATGTCCTGCCTAGAGGACAGATCAGTCATAATTCAGACTGATAAAGAAAAACAAGACTTTCCCTCTCCACGTCTCTCAGAACCCTGCTGGCTTTGGCGTGACTCCGACTCACTTCGATTTCATTTAAACTTTCATCAAACTTTTCCTTCCTGGCTCAATTCTTTCAACTTGTCCATCTCAATTTTCTTCAAGCTATAAAATATGGATCTTCTGTCAAATAAGTGGAATGGATGAATGAATCTTTGGCTGTGTTGGAGTATGAATTATGATAATATGAGTTATTATGGAATGTCTGGGGACTGTGGCACAAAGAGACAGGGTTTCATGTTGTTTCCCTCCTGTTGGACTGATGCCAGCCTCAGTAAGATTCTAAGATGCTGAATTTTGCAGAAAAAGCATTTGTTTTTTTCATTACAGTCATTTAGTTGATGGTTTTATCCAAAGTGACTTACAGTCAATTAGACTAAGCAGGGGGACAATCCACCCTGGAGCAGTATGGAGTTAAGGGGCTTGCTCAAGGGCCCAACAGCTGTCTGATTCTTATCGTGGCTACACCAGGGCTTGAACCACCAACCTTCCGGGTCCAAGTCATGTACCTTAGGCACTAGGCTACAGCCTGCCCTGATCTGCATGTTGTTGTAAAGGAAGGTGGCATAACCTGGTAATAAGATCTTAAACAGCCAGTTAAAATACGTGCACTGTGTGTGGCTTATTACCTGTATTGGTTGCAGGACAACATGTGTACATATTCCAGCTGTGACAGCTGTTGTCGTTTGAAGTAAATGCGAGATGTACTGTAACGTTGCAATGAGCTTGACTATTGCCGGGATAGAATGGAAACGTTGTGTCGGAGGTTCCATGATATATTTTATTTCTCCCAGAAGCGCAATTATTTGTATGGCTGGTAGTTTGTCACAGAAGTTTTTCCTTGTTTATTTTCTGTGATTGTTTTGGAGGATAATTAATACAAACAAACACACTGCCCTGTTTTTATTATATTAGCAATGCCAGTTGAGCATGCTCTGTTTCTAACAATATTATGTCAAAGGAAAATTATCCATGATGGACAATTAAAGTGATTAAAAGCAGCATCTCAATGCATTCAGCCTCCTCATATTTGTTTTACTAGCGGAAAAGATGTATTTAAACTTCAAACACTTGTTACTGTCAGTATGGTTGAGCACGTTATTTCAGTCATTTCCCACAGCTTCACATTAGGTATTGGTTAATTTCATAATTTTCTAAATTGGATAATTTCTTGGAGTTGAAATTCAACGGAATACATAATCAGCCCTTTATTTGTGTGATCCACCCTTAAATGCATATGCATTAAGGAGAGAAGCACAGCTTACGATGACTCGCCTAGATCACACACATACTGCGGTTCCAGCCCCGTGCACTAGTTTGATTCATACAACCCATGTTTTCTAGGCAGAATGCATCATATGTGCACCTGAAAATCATGGCTTAGTACATCTGGCCCTAACTGTCACATTTCAAATACTAACTGTTGCATTTTGAATACTGTCGCATTTCAAATACTAACTGTTGCATTTGAAAATTAAACTTTTATTTATTTTATTTTATTTAATTTTTTTAAAATTTGCATTTGAAATAGTGGGCATTTAAAATTGTATGAGAACTGTACATTTGAAATACTTGCAGCTTGCAGAAATACTTCATGTTGACAAACCCACAACTTGTGTGTGTGTGCCTAGTTTATTTGAAGGGCTAGAAGTTGCAGTAGGACATGAGAAATTCAAACTGGCATCATCAGTGATAATGAAATGTTCCAAAACACGCACAGTTCTTACCCAGGAGCCATCTGTTCAAATTTGAAGCACATTCTGTTGATGAAGATTGACATGGAAATGGTATTTTGATCATTATTAATTTTTCCGTCAGTTATGTTTTGAAAACAAACAAGCGGAAATCTGTCAGGACCATCTGCTGATCGCTCGTGTGTTGGAGAGTGTCACTGCGAGAAAAACGTATGAAATTAGGAACTATCTCCGAATGAACTTACTGCCTGAAATTCAGTTCAATTCAGTTTTATTTACTGCAGAAGACAGTTTACAGAGTAACAGATGAGCAAACACCAGACCTGAACCCCCAAAAATAGCAAGCAGCAGAGGTAAACTCCCTAGAGGGAAGAAAATCCCTCAAACAGCGGTGAGAAAAAAGTCCCCAGTGGGTAGAAATGTCAGGAGTAACCGAGGGGCAGCCCATCCTCCGCTCTTTACACTTAGCTTTAGCACAAGCTTCCTTTTCCAGAGGACAGTAATCTGATAGAGTAAATGCAGAGAATATCTCAATGATGGCAGTTGGGGAGGGGAGGTTATCTTGTTAGGCCCCCCCTTTCGTAATAGGACTCATTTTGAAGCCCCCCAACAACTTTAGTTCCACTTTGATGCTCTTTTCTTTTTGGGTTGAAATAGACTTTTTTTCCCTTCACCCCTTCTTTAATTTCTTTCATTACCGGAGCTAGTTTTCTCCTCACAGACTGACTGTGTTCTCCTCCACGTGCCGCAGTACAAAGTGACAAAACTACTTGACTGCATTTATTAGTCAGTCCCAGCTCAGAGGGAATTGCTGGCTGCTGTGTGTGTGTGTGTGTGTGTGTGTGTGTGTGCACGCCAGTGCCAAGTGGGGCTTTGGGACAACGTTGTGTGGTCAGAATAATCACTCTCTCTCCCGCTCTCTCGCTCTCTCTATGAATTTCAATGTTTCTCATCAATATTTCATTACCGTTGCTGCTCGTGTTTTGGTTTTTTAGCTTCCTTGTTATGATTTCTCTCTCTCTACATTAACTAGGGGAGGTAGGGCAGCCCTTTGGCTGGGGGGCTGTTTTATTACTGAATGAACAGTGAGGGAGGATTGTGGGTCTATTTGAAATGGGGAGGGGTTCTTCATTCAGTGACCCGTACCTTATAAAACAAATACACATGTTCATTGATTACTGCTGCAGTTCAACTGGCAGTCTGGTTAACAAACAGAAACAGGAATAATACAGACCTGGTGTTTAAGAGGATGGTCTCTGTACAACCAGGAAAGAAAACTATTTAAAAAATATCAGTGGTTTTCAGAAACTTCAGCTGGTGTTTTTATGCATTTGAACTGTTTGAATCTTATTGTGTGACATAGATGAATGGTTTTTGGCATTTTGTGCGAACATATACTGTACAGCGGATGCTGTCTCACTGTCATTGTATGGCACTTCGCCTTGCAGCAGGGTCATGACCCCAAACATACTGCTGAAGTAGCCACAGACCCCCTCAGGGCTAAAGGTAGAATCATGTTGACTGGTTAGGGTGGGCGTACGTTACACGGGCTCACGATTGGTTTGTCAGACTGGGACCAAATCGTAAGAAAAACGTTAGGTCTTAACGTTGCTATTCACTAGCTTTGAGGGACCATTCAAAGCCAAACCGACTGGCTCATGGGCTCCCAATTAGTTTCTGAGATGTCAAAAAAATCAGGCACAATCGACTTGAATTTATCAGGTGTGAGAGGTCCTCCGAGCAGAATCTGTGTTTCGATTCTCGTTGACCAATCAGGAGGTGGTCCCTTTTTTGAGGTTTCTCAGATCTGTCCTTGCAAAGTGTGAGAGCACATCTGAGTTACACCAGCCCCTAGTCACTCACACCTGCACAGGTGGAACAGCCATTGTCCTTTCATTTCACCTCCAAACAGTTACCATGGAAACAGTGCTAGATATTTATGAGCCAAATTGACATTTTTGTAAACATCTGTGTTAAGATCAATACATCAGTCAAATTTATGAGCTGCTGAACCTGCACATAATATCGATACATCTGGATGCAAACACAATTAAGATGGAATGTTGCTTTTTTTCCCTAGAAGATTACATTCAATTTAAAACATGATTATGCAAGAGCCTTCACATTTTGAATATTGATGGCAAGTGTGTCGCACTGGTAAATCATTGTGGTTTATTTATCGCTTGTTTATTTCTTCATATTTTCCAAGCATGATTGAAAAATTCTTCAATTTGTGGTGCACTAAGATAAACCAAGATACAGCTGGAATAGATCGCTATCACAATAAACACAAGTAACAACACATGCGTTAAACAAATCTGTGATGTCACTCCTCTTAAACTCAGTATTTAATAACACAATTATACCAATACACAATTAAAGTTATGTATTTATATCACAGCTTTTAATTGCAAAGACTAACTACCACTGGGTACTCTGGTTTCCTCCCACATCCTAAGACATGTAGGATGGCAGAAACTCTGGGGGTTTTCAAGACCAGGCTTGATATGGTGCTAAAAAAGTTCATTAGCTTTTAGGCAAACTAAGCAGTAAGTACACTTAGTGGTAGAAAAAGTGAGCACTAATATTTTCCTGTTTTTTATGTGCTTGTGAGATTATTTTGTGAGATTATTTCTTATATCATATTTCTCAGCTCATTCTATAATATAGGGGCAAACCCACAAATGAATGTCCTAAATCAGCAGGATGAAAGGACGACCCTCTGGTCTGCGGTAGCAGTGGGGTCTTGTGGGTCTTGTCTTGATTGACACAAAAAGAAATGCCCGGGACCATAATAGGATAGAAATAAAGAAAGAAAAACCTGGAAAAAAACAGCAGCATGCAGAAAGTTCTGAATTGACTCCCCTCACATAGTACACAGACAGGGCAGGGATAGAGGACACTGCTATTGCCCAAACTGGCAAGAGTCTATGAAGCCTTTGATAACGTACGTACATCAGAACAAACCTGGTACACAGGCTGCCAGCTAACATCAAAAGGTGTTCCATCACTGCTAACGGAAGGTCAGCGGCTATGAACCTGACTTTGGAAGTCCTCCCCTGGTCACAGCAGTTATGCATGCAAAAAAATTTGTCGTAAATAATGTGTTCTAAATGAGAGAGGTCAGAGGAGAAGGGCAAGACTGGTCAAAGCGGACAGAAAGGTGATAGTAACACAAATAACCACACATTACAACAGTGGTATGCAGAAGAGCATCTAAATAGGCTAAATAGAGCATCTAGATAGGCTACAACAGTAGAATACCAACAAGTAAAACAAATAAGTCTAATAAATACCCAATAAAGTGTTCAGTGAGTGTAGTTCATGTACTATAAAGTATTTCAAAATATAAAGGTACTGTATACGGTGTTGGCTGAAAATTAATTGTAGTTTTGGCCATTTTAAAACCAAACCATTCTGAGACTACAAACTGTTCAGTATCGCATAACATAAACATTTATCGGACATACTGTTTTCAAATCGTATTTTATAGTATTTTTTTGCTTTTCTATAATTTTGTAGTGTAGTGGAAGTGGAAGTGAATGAGAGCCATGGGAGATGCGATAAGAGCCCTCTGTCCCATGGTCTGGGGTGTGTGTGCTGGTGATTATTAACTCTGCTGTCATCTAGCCATGACTTTTATTTCCCGTCTCAGCAGGGGGGAGGAGAGGAGGTGTGTGTGGGGGGGGTCATCCTCCAGTTGGAAGGCACATGAAAGCAAAGCACACCCCCATCGCCCCCGAGTTTCATGCCTTCTTCTGATGACTGAAATTATTTGAAATTAGTTCTCTCCAGTCTGATAATCTGCCAGGAGCATGATTAGACCCGGCACGGTTTTTCTTTGAGTGTCATTTGAATTAACACTTCACACACACTGCCAAAGCTTTCAGTATCTTTTTTTTTTTCTATAAATGTATCTTCATAGCAATTTATAAATTATCTATAGATGTTTAGAAAATAAATATAAATGAATATACCACATGTACATTTTCTCCGTTATCAGTTTCTTGAACACAGCCTCTAATTTCTCACCAGAGCCAGTTTCCTTCCTTTTTTGCCACCTTTTTGAGTGTTTTCCTTCCCACTAGTCTTGCCTATTGATTTGTGTGAAGGGTCTTTGTTACAGTGTCTCTGTACAGACCACTGTACAAATAAAAGTATTGAACTGGATTGGACTAAATTGAACTGAAATGTAATTGAATTATTGCCAATGATATTTCAGTAACCATGTCTGCTTTCACCAACCATCATTTCCAGATGGTATTTTGATTGGCCGGGGATTTATTGGTTTTTCAAGTCACGAGGCTTTGTGCCATTGAGGCAGGGAACTACAGAACCTTCAGTTTTGCTGACATCCTCTGTAACCATACAGAGATGTAAATATTTCAGTCAAACATATTTTCATATTTCTTACAGTATAATCACATTGCACACGCTATTTAGGTATGATGACAGATTGGTAGACAAGACTCTGGGGGGGTAGGGATGAGAGGGGGGGGGGGGGGTAGTAGCCCCAAAACAGCACTCCTGTTTCAAATCATATGTTCACTTTCTAACAGAAATAATCTTGTTTATTGGTACATAAAACAGTCAGAACTATCTGGGAGGCCACATGGTACATCACCCAGTAGCTGAGCTCCTGCCTGAACCAGCACACAGTGCTGAAGCACTCCTGCCTTGACAGACTGCCTGGGAACACACCCCACACTACCCCTGCATCTGAGACCAGCCAGTTGAACAGGAGATTAAGCACAATGTGACCTTTAACAATAAAAACCATAAACACGATGGACAGAGAAGAACACAGGCCTCCCCTGTGGCCTTTAATACACACTCGAGTATGGATCCAGACATGCTTAATCAATCTCTGCATCCTGAGCCTGCCTGTGATCTCTCTCTAGAGCCAACATACAGTATATGGAGCAGGGCACCATGGGTGATTACACCACAGAATCTGTAGTCTGTATATAATCAGATACGCAGTTCTGTGCGCTGTACTTAGAGCGTTTAGCTCTCTACTGTGGAGGCTAAATGTTGCAATTTTAAGTCTTACAGTATTAATATTTGTGTGCTCAGTAGTAATGTCTACATGATAAATGTTTGTTAATCCCTTAGAGTATATAACCTACAGGGACAGCAACACCAATAGAAACAAATGGGAAAGCCCCCCCAAAAAAATCCCCAAAATAATGTGTATAAAAATATGTAAAATAGAGTCAACATTAGTGTTTGAATAGAAACATTTTTAATTTTCTGTCAAACATGAATGGAGTCCAATGGGAAAATAGGTTTTTTGAATGAAAATATAGATATCACTAGGGGGCAACTTCATATGAATTGGCGAAACAAGTAGCTGGAAAGCTGGCCCCTTGGTTAATCCACCCAACTGGGAAATCATCCCATGAAGTTGCAGGAACAGTTTATTTTAGTGAGGAGGGAGGTTTTTGGACTGGTGCGTTAAAATGAATGAATAAATATGACACTTTCACCTAAAGCATTAACAATTTAAGCATTGTCTTTAAAGTAGTGCAACATCAGCAAACATGACCAGGTGTCGGCCAAGCCACTACAAGCCTGAAACTACAGATCCCTTTGCATGTGTTACTGCTGCAGCACTTTTGTCCTGAACCCTACAGTGACCTTTTGAGTGTACCTCTTAAATGGAATGTGCTGAGTTTCTAATGACTGTCTCTGGTGCTTTGAAAATGAGCGGTTTATATCTTTTTAGTTACACATTATACACCCGGTTTTTACAACACTGACCACTGGAAGCATAGAGTCAGTGAACAGCAAGAGTTTCTCCTCAATTTTATGTATAATTAAATGCAAGTCTTTTTTCTTCACAAACATTAGGAAAGTTCATACTGGTAATTGCTGGGGGGGGGTGGATTTACATTAAAAGATAAGTTAAACACAAATATTGATTGAATTCAGGCCACTATTTTATTGAACAATGCAGTAATGTGAAAACTGATATACTGATTTTTCATAACTCCACACTGCAGATCATTACAAAACTCACTGAACAAATTGTTTTTTTAGAGGAACTGGATTTTAAAAATGAGAAAATGGTCTCCGCAGCACTTAATGCTTCATTAAGGATGGGCAATTTTCTAAAAAATAAATAAAATCTGAGGGGCACATTTCCATCTCCTGTTGGTGTTTCCCCCAGAACAGGGTTTGTGCAGTAGCTGGAGCGGGGTTTTTGTGGATGAGTGGTAAGCCATGCTGGACAAGTCATCTCCAGATAAGGATAAGGGCACATATATTTAAGGCTGTTAAACCTCCAGAGCATCAGTCAGCCTGAGTGAAAACAGTACTTCTTGTCTTTCCAAGGTGCAGAAAGACAATATGGCCAACAATGCCCTAAAAAGGGTCTATTATCCTCCCAAGACCCTGCATTCTACAACGAAGACATTTAATGTAGGCTTCCCTGAACTCTATACAGTATTTCTCTTAACATAAAGTACATTCAATTAAAATATATATATTGAACATAATTTCACTGCAACATGTTTTTGTCATCCAAGACAAGCCCCAATTTAACCTCCAACACACAAGTCTAGTCTGTAACACAGAGAGTCTAGTGTAACCTCCAACACACAAGTCTAGTCTGTAACACAGAGAGTCTAGTGTAACCTCCAACACAGTGGGCCAGTTTCACAGACACAGATTAAACTCAGTCCTGGACTAATCTAATCTACAGCACAGTTACTGTATGTAAGCAACAATTCAAATTTAGGTATTTGCCAAGTGTCACTCCAGTAACTGCTAAATATAAATGCTTTGGCAATTGGAAACTGGTTTGTCTCCAGTTATGTGGAATTAATTTCATTCAACATGTTAAAACGGCCTTTTGCATTACTGAAATAAAAGTACATTTTTTTTAAATTATGTTTGGAAATGCCAGATTTCCAGTTTGGTGCCTTTAATCCCCCCACTGTATGAGGCTGGAGGTTCCCCCATGATATACGATGTTACAGCCGGCAGGCAGAATGCTATTGGTCTTTATCACCACTGCTTATAGAATGGCTGAGACCATCTTTACCGCCACACTGTTGAATGATTGAGACCACCATCTTTACACCAAGTGCATGGCACCAATTTGGAGTTCAGGGAATTACCTAGCTTTTTTACAGCTGTTATAGGGAGGCTATTTCTTCTGTGTCTGTGAATGAACTTGCTTGTACTTGGACATTCCACTTCCATAACATTTTCTGGATACTGATGCATCTGCTCAGAAGTTCCTGTCAGTCCCTCAAGGAGAACTGGAGTATAAAATCAGTTGCTAAACCCAGCCTCAGTATTTTTTATATATTTATATATTTATTTATTTATATTCCCCATTTTTATCCCAGTGTTCTCCAGTCACAATATAATCCTGCAATATTATAACCGTGATTAATATTTTACTCCAGATCCAGATAAAGAACTTCATGGAAGCATTCTCTTCAGAAGGTGCATCGTCCGCCTGCAGCAGAGTGGTACTTACCTCCCGCTGCACACTTCCGTAAATGGGATCCTGATACGCCTCACTGACCCCTTTTTATAAATACATTTTTCACATCTTGTGCCGTCAGAGGAAATAGACAGACGGCAGCCCTGCTGAGAATCAGGAGAGTGTAGCAGTTATCCTCTTTAACCCTTTTGAGAATTGTAACATCACACTCACCTTTGCATGGCTGGCTTTGGCTTGGATATGAGTGCAGGTCCCCTTTAAACCCCTTAAAATGGAAAAAGGCCGGATCACACAGATGCAAAAAAGGCACGGTGGTGTAGTGGATAGCACTGTTGCCTTGCAGCAAGAAGGTCCTGAATTTGAATCCTGGCCAGGGCCAGGGAGTTTACATGTTCTCCCCGTGTCTGTGCGGGTTTCCTCTGGTTCCCTCCCACAGTCCAATGACATGCAGATTAGGCTACTTAGGGGGGCATTAAAAGGCTTTCTGCAAATGGGAATGTTATAATAACAGTGGTGCTACTGCTTCTTCATCTGAGTCAAAGAGGTTATTTGACGCTGAAGGCTTTTGAAGTACATGTTGTCCTGCATTTGAGAAGCACTGGGTTAGCCTTTTCACTGGTTGATTCTCGGTGACCTCCGTTTTGACCCCCTTTAACTCACATTTCTCCTGTAGAGAGGTAGATTCTCTCAGCTAACCTGAAGGAGGAAACAGGCACAGCTGCTGTCCAATGTCCTGCAGGCCTCTCTTACTGTGGAACAGGCCCAGAAGACCCCTATTTATCTCATGGGGCAGCCTGTAGCTAAGGTAGCTAAGGTACATGACTGCGACCCAGAAGGTTGGTGGTTCAAGCCCTGGTGTACCCACAACAAAATCGGTGCAGCTGTTGGGCCCTTGAGCAAGGCCCTAAACCCCACATTGCTCCAGGGGGGATTGTTGGGGGAGTGAAAGACAGTCAGGTAAGGACCAGACTTTCCTGTGTGTGAAACTCTGCAGTCTCTCATCATTTCTATGGTGTGAGACTGTAGGTCTGTCATAGTACATCAGTACAGTGTGTAACACATTTTACAGAACCTCTGACATTCTGCACATTTCACAACGCAGATTGTTTCAGATGTAACAGCTCTGCCCTGAAAACAAAAAATGTTCAGGGAACACAAGAAATAAAGTTTGACATGGTTGAGACATTTTGGCGGTTCAGGCACTGTTTATTTGTTTCACAGTGTTTTGAGACACTTTACACAGAACGACACAGATATATAACCATGGGGAGGGGGACACCCAAGCACTCACAGAAAGGAGACGTATTAACATGGCTCAGGTTTGCGTCTGTGTCCAGAAGCACAAGGGCACATACATCAGTTTCTCTAGACAAATGAAGCGGCCACAATCAACGCAAAAGTGCAGCCTTGCAGACTGGGAGCAGGATTTACACGCTGCAAGCGTTCCACCTAGTGCGTAATGCCATTTCACCTTTTAACAATATTATAGTAAGGTTAAACTGAATAGAAATGTTGTAGCAACACTTCTTTTAGCAACCACAACTTTCCCAGTAGAATGCAAATAGGTCTAAAAAATATCAATAATGTAGGATTCATGTTAAACTCCCCATAACCTTAGTCCAATGTTATAAAAATTTTGGCTAACTTGTGTTGTCCTAGTTCGAATGTTACTCTTGTCGCTGTGAGTAGACATAAGAAATGAAATACTATTGTCACCAAAAAGACATGTTACAACAGATTTTACTCCATCTTGTTTAGGAGACGTACTACAAACGGGAGAAGAAGAGATCATACATAGACCCTGTATATGTCTGCATTTAAACTAAATAAAATATATAAATGTATAAACAGATAAAACTGAAAGAGCTACAACCATGAAAACAAATGAATGCAAATGGTTGTAAATGCTAGGCACTGCATGGGCAAACAAAGATCAGATATAACATGTTTGGATGTAGAAATGTAGCCATTTGGCTAGAGAGAACAAAGTATGTGTACCAATGGAAGAATACGCTTACAATATCCATAGCGATGGATTACATGCATTTATAATTTACACAACACCATGACTGCCCAGTTCCTGTGTCATTAGTATCATGGTTGGATTTTGCTGGTTTAGTTGATATTTTTAATAATCATAATATTAATGCCACTGGATGTGCATGAACATACATACATAAAGGCATACATACATACACAGTAAAATCCAAGTGGAAAATCCGTGTAATATTTTTCACCTCATCTGTCTGACAAAATCTGCAACCAATTCTCCAGACTCCAAATATATCCGTACATTCCTCGGAACACTTAAACACGGAAGCCGTGGAGACGGGATTATCTTCCCTGGAGACACGTACAGTGTGTGTGTTTACCTATTATAAAAACCCATACCTCAGAGGTAAGATCAGATCTTGTTTATAAAATGATTACATTGTACAGTAGAAGGCATTCATAGGTTTTTCCCTCCCCAGGGAGGATGGTATTGAAATAGGATGGAGAAGGCTGCTGCAGCCAGCACATCAAAGACCCAGACGGGCAGATCCCATACTGTTCCCCTCGTTCTGCTAAATCTGCTGCATTATCCGCATACGCAGTGGTGCTAAAACTTCTGCATGAGCCGCATACGCAGTGGTGCTAAATCTGCTGCGTTATCCACATACGCAGTGGTGCTAAATCTGCTGCATTATCCACATACGCAGTGGTGCTAAAACTTCTGCATGAGCCACATACGCAGTGGTGCTAAATCTGCTGCATTATCCACATACGCAGTGGTGCTAAAACTTCTGCATGAGCCACATACGCAGTGGTGCTAAATCTGCCGCGGTATCCACATACACAGTGGTGCTAAATCTGCTGCATTAGCTGCATATGCAGTGGTGCTAAATCCGCTGCAGTATCCCTGTACTGCATTTACTCCCACTAGGCTAAGTGCCCCTCCACACACATTACCGTTACTGTCACTGGACACTGCAGCCTTTATATATACCAATATTACAATATGCCAATATAAGAATATAACACATATCGATATACCAATGTTCCATATACCATCCAGAGGATACTCCCTTCTGGTCGTACACATGCATCTGTACCAAACGGAGGAGGACTCAACTGCAGACAATCACAACCAGGTAAAAAGCACCATTGGGAATAGCATTATATCGTGAATATTATTTAGTAATACGTAAATACAATTACCAGTTACTGGATTGTAAGTATTAATCAGTACGGTTTGTAATTCCTGATTAGTGGGAGCTACACTATATTACTGATGTATTAATCAGTACATTTAAAATACTGACAAATCATAAAGGTACTAGATTAGTCAGAGTAGGACTATATTATAATTACAGATTAGTGGGAATAGTAGCACACTGCAGATATGGATTTAGTGTAATAGTTCATCTATTGTACCTGTACTTTCCCTGTCCCTCAATCATATGGCTTTTCATAATTTCATAATCACATAATTACAGATGGTAGAGCAGCAATATCTCTGCTCATCTAAAATTACAGATTCTGACAGAAACAGTAAAAGTGAATAAACTGGCACAGTTTCCAGGCTCAGTGGCAGAGACCTTTTCAGAAGCAGCTTGCTGTCAAAAGCAAATGAGGCGGACATTTTGAAACGCAACTCTAACAGGACTACCTCGAATTCTGCATTATTCTAAAATGCTATACAGCTATATTTTATACAGTATGCTGTATTCTTACTGCAAATATTATCGATACGTTTATATATACATGTTTGTTTTAGTATTTTAAAATATAAATACATAGTTTTTAACACTGCATTAAATTCATTTTAAAAGCCTGAGTGGTCTCTTTGAGGTCTTGCTAAATTTCCTTCCAGAGAATATTAAATATTCATTTTTGCACTGCGGGACAATGTTAAGAGAATATCAAAGTTGAAAATTCATATCGGAAA
Source organism: Conger conger (assembly GCF_963514075.1). Lineage (NCBI taxonomy): Eukaryota > Metazoa > Chordata > Actinopteri > Anguilliformes > Congridae > Conger > Conger conger. The sequence continues at coordinate 20,840,306 of NC_083765.1, forward strand.
AACGCAACGAGGACAATACCTATGGCTGTCAAAACTCTGCTTAAAGATGATAGACATGCCTTTGATTGATGTGGCTATGCATCAGTGTCCTGTCTGTCGCATGGATAGCCAGACATCTGTTAATATCATTATGGCTGCAGCTAAGTGAGCCTGCTTTAGAACAGTTGGTAACGCTTTGTTTTACAGCCCGTTAATTACCTAGTATTTACTGTTTAAGTACACCACTAATTGTGTCTTTATTAGGTAGCTAGTTTGATTTCACTAGACAGTACTATGAAAGTCAGTAAATGTTTTACAGTCTGTTTCATAGTACTTACCACTGAAAGCAGAATAGTTACCTAATAACTACCTGGTATTTACACAGTAGGTGCTTTGTAATTAGTGGCCTGTAAAATAAAACGTTACAGAACAGTCTAATTGTAGAACAATCTTACCAACTCACTCTTTGGTTTAAAGTGATTTTCCTTAGCTAAATGTAGGCGAGATTGACATAAAACAATACTCTTTTGACAATACTCTTTTGCGGATGTCATGCGCACAGTGTAACAATTACTTTTAGGGTCGGGTGCTGATATTTGTATAATTATATAATGTAATAATCCTTTCATGACATCAATCTGGATCAGGGCTGCGTTTCCCGAAGCCTTCTTAGCGCTACGTTGTTCGTAAGCTATACCTTAAGCTGTACCTTAACGTTTCAGCATGTTTCCCGAAACGTTCTTAGCTAAGTATACCTTCTGTCAGTGGTACTTCCGTAAGGTTGGTCTGGACCACTCTTAGCTATACCTTATCAATGTTGTCAGCTCACTCCGCTAGTGGCCACCACTGATACGACCGCAAGCCTCTGAAATCAGCTGCTGCTCTTAGTTACATCTCAATATGTTAAGCAATATGTACGCTAATAATTCTACAGTTGTAGTTGGCTAATAATATTACTAAAATACCACATTAATGGGACTGTTTTCATGCCAAGAATAAAATTGTACATTACGAAGGATGCATGTTGCACTTTATTGAACATGTTGCCTAATTGCCTTATATATATTTTATATATTATATATTTATAAACTGGCGATTTCCCACTCTCTCTGTGGGCTGAAGCGATGTTTAACCACAGTTCTTTCTTTGTTTTGTTAAAACTGGAATATAATGTTTCTTTATTCAGCGGCACGTCCTCAAACAACACCTCCATTTTGTTTTCTGTGAAGCTGGGGGACCGCTTTTCTTCCGCCATAGCTTATGTTGTTAGTGCATTTTGCTTGTTGGTGCGGTTTTATTGAAAACGTCAGCTAATCAGAGAAAATAGTGAATTACACCAGTAATGCGATGCTGCTTCTGGCAAATCAAGCCTGATTGCAAAGTCATTTAAGGCACTATGACAAAGATATTAAAATAATGTAAATAAAACATGACATACCAAAGAAGGCGCATTGATAGGTGGCGTAGTGGGGGTGTGATACCACAATCTGATATCACAAACCATTTATATAATTTGAGTTTCTAAAGTTCTAAAGTTTTTAATTCTATTAATAAGCTCCCACCAGTCGCGAAGAATGCAATATTTTCAGGTATTCGTGCAGTGTCTCATTCATAAGAATACTACTTTCTCTCATAACACAGTCAAGCAGTCGCTGGAATATATTGAATATGGAGAGAATATTCGATCCTTGATTATTCGATGAGCCTAGTAATATCGCACGTAGAAACTATGCCTTAAGCAACCTCCTAAAGGATAGTTCGGGAAATACTCGTAGAAACAACTTTAGTAAGGTATACCTTTGGAGTCTTCGTAAAACGCTAAGAGACACCATTATTGGGAAATGCGGCCCAGAATGTTATATATGGGTTTTATTTATGTCATCTGAAATCTATAATGAGCAGCCCTTTAGTCTCATTCACAGTCTAGTACACCCTCATATTTCGTCCTACAGTATGTTGTTGAGTATGTTGGGAGTAATTATGTGGTCACCTTTAATTGAACATTAAGTCAGGGCCTCAAGTTTCGTGTTAACATCTCATCTGAATGGTTCCACCTCCACCAACACAGCATCCCCATCACAGAGCTAGGGTATTGGATTTTTTATTTTTTTTATTTTTTTTTATTTAAATCTTTCAGAACCTCCCATTGCAATACGAACCAAGCTTAGCTTCAGCAGTTAGACATGAGGAGAATACAGAGCTGTATGTTTAATGGCCGTATTGGGTCTTACTGATATGGTTCAATGACCATACTTCCCATTCACATTTAGCTCCATCAATTATAGAAACTAACTCATCTAACCACATGTGATGTGGTGAAGTGCATATAAATTTATGCACATACATATTTTTGTAGCCCAAAACTTGGATCAGTCTAACTGCATATAGCCTCATGGGAAAACTGTGTATGCCTGTATGAGCCAAAACCTGAGGGCTCAAATGGTCAATTCTTAAAAATATCACACACGTTATGACCACATATCCAGGGATTCTTCCAAAACTGATATTGAGAACCCCATTCAGTTATTAATGCGATTAATGCTGATTATGTGCGCACAGTAGATGCTCAGCTTAACTCTATGAGCACTTCCATCACTGTAAAGTATATAAATGTAACTATCAATCTATCCCAGGAATGGACAAAAAAAAGTATTTTAATTGGGCTAAAGAAGGTAATTAAGATAATGTAAATATAAAGGTGTGTGCTGGATAAAGTATGTAATGAGAAAGCAGAATGGCATTACTCCTATTGAGTATTGCCTCCAGTGCTGCCGATATGACCTCCTCTACTGAACATGCAGCATAATGTCATACTCATTGGAATATATTTGTCTAAAGAAGCAATTTTTAAATTTTTACTCACAGCTTGCTGGCTCCCTTAAATTACACCGCCCCCCCCCCCCCCCCCCCCATCTCAAAATCACCCCTTCCCCCAATCCATATACCTGTTCCCCACTGTAAAATCAGAAGGGGAGTATTCACAAGCAACTATTCTAAATCCTACACAGATCTGTTCATTTAAAAATCTTTTTTTATGCTACATTTGTTATGTTTTTGTTTGTTTTGTTCTTACAGTTAGACCTGGCCCCGTTTTTGTTTTGTTTTTTAGAGGAAGAGCTAACCCACCAAGTTTTTGTTTCGTTTTTACAGGTAGAACTAGCCCACCCAGTTTGTTTGATTTGTTTTTACAGGTAGAGCTAGCCCACCCAGTTTGTTTGATGTGTTCTTACAGGTAGAGGTAGTCCACCCAGTTTGTTTGATCAGTTCTCACAGGTAGAGGTAGCCCACCCAGTAGACGAGATTGAAGAGGCCGAACGCAGTGGGGAAGAATATCCGGGCGTAGGAGTCGATCTTGGAGACGCGCACCTGCATGCGGTTCTCGCGCCAGGCGCCCGAGCGGCAGTCTTCGAAGCAGCAGAAGAAGCTGGCACAGTCCTTCCCATCCAGGCACTCGTACGCGTAGTCGTCGTCCTCCTGGTAGGGGGCGATGTTGTTCATCTGCAGCAGCGACGCACTCGGCCGGATGTTCACCACCGCCGATCTCTGCTGGGTGAGGGGTGGGGTTATTGACCGACTGATGGCCTGACTGTTACGGCAGGAACCTGCAGTGTTGGCTAATGTGTACACTTAACCTGGGGGGAGCTGGTATTATACTGAAGGTCCCCCGAGAATAATACCCCTCACTTTCATGCTTTCTCCCTCTCTCCCTCTCCCTCCCCCTCCCGCTCTCTCCCACCTTCTCTCTCCCACTCCCTCCATCTCCCTCCATCCCTCTCCCTCCCTCTAGCCCACTCCCTCCCTCTCTCTCTCATCCCTCTTTCTCTCCCCCCCTCCTCCCTCACTCTCTCACTCACGCATACAATTGTCCCAGATCTCCTGCTCACAGATGTCAGTGCTATGCACTCTGCTTGGGTGATGAGCCCTTATGTGCTCTGGGGTTGGCGAGTCAGACTGCCTCTGTTCATAGTTGGCCCTCTAACCTGCGGGCTGCCAGTTAGTTTTAGCTTAGGCCTCTCACCTGTGTGCTGATAGCATTAGCTTAGCCCTCTCACCTGCAGGCTGCCAGTTAGTTTTAGCTTAGCCTTCTCACCTGTGTGCTGGTAGCTTTAGCCTTCTTAGCCTGCCGGTTGCTGGTGAAGTAGTGTAGCGTGCCATACTCCATCAGGGCGGCGAAGGTGAAGATGAAGCAGACGGACACAAATAGGTCCATGGCCGTCACGTAGGACACCTTGGGCAGGGACTTCCGGGAGATGGTGCTGAGCGTTGTCATGGTGAGCACCGTGGTGATACCTGCGCAAGACACATGAGATTAGAACCCTAACCACAACCTAGGGCCACTACTATGACCCCCAACTGAAAGCTTAGTATCACTATAGGCTCAGTACAAGCATTAAAACTAGCCCCAAACCAGGTCAACCCTGGTCCTGGAGAGCCACAGGGTCTATTGGTTTGTGTTATTACACCTTAATTGATCAAATAAAACAGTTAATTACACAGTCACCTCTTCAGGTTTCTTGGGTCTGAAGTGGTTGTGTTTAAGATGAAAACAGCAGACCCTTCAGCTCTCCAGGACCAGGGTTGGGGAACCCAGCAGACCCTGTGCCTCTCCAGGACGAGGGTTGCTGACCCCAGCAGACTATGTGGCTCTCCAGGACCAGGGTCGGGGACCCCAGCAGAACCTATGGCTCTCCAGGATCAGGGTTGGGGACCCTAGCAGGTCCTGCAGTTCTCCAGGACCAGGGTTGGCCTCCACACCTCTAGAAAGTCCTGCGTTCAGCAGAGTAAAACGTACCCAAGGACGTCCTGGCCGGCACGGCATCTTTGTTGATCCAGAAGGAGACCCAGGACAGCACCACGATCATGCTGCAGGGGATGTAGGTCTGGATGGTGAAGTAGCCCATCCGCCGACTCAGGTCAAAAAAGATTGTCATGATGACATACTCTCCTAAGAAAGGGAAAACACAAAACCCAGTCAAAACAAGACTCCATCTCTTAAATATGATAACACCCCCTCACAATAAGACCCAAACCATCTCTAAAATATGAATATGCTCCCTAAAACAGAGATCAGCAACTCATAGTCCTTGAGGGCCAAGAACTGCTGGTTTTCTACTCTCCCTTTATCTGGAGGTCAGGTGTGAAGAAAATCAGTAGCATTAATTAACCTGGGAGAAAAGAAAACCAGGTCTGGATTTGGATTGGAGGGCCAGAGTTGATCATCCCTGCCCTACGACAATATGATAATCGGGGCGAGTCACACCTGATTGGGTATGGGCCACATCTGAAGTGTTCCGCAGCCCCACGAATGCAAACTGGTACAGTCTCCAGTACCGCTGATCCGCCACCTCCACCGACCTCCGCTGCCAGCGGTACTGAATCTCATTTTTGGGGTAGCCATCTACAGGACAACAGTAGAACAGGAGTGATGTTATAGTGCAACCCCCACACTGCCTGAGCTCCACAACACAGCAGTTCATGAGGGCAAAAGGCTGGGACGCAGTCTGAAAGTGCTATACAAGGCTTTGAGTGGGCTGTGGGATTCCCAGGACAAGTTTGTACAATTGACCCCGGAACAGGAAGTAGGCCACAGGATCCTAGAGCAGCGATGATAGCAAACAGAAAGTAGGCTCCTGGACCGCGGAACAGCGATGATCACGGGACAGGAAGTGGTCGGATAGTGAAACACTAGACCGATGGAATGCAGCACGCAGGACACAAATCATGCGACGATGCGATGCATGAATGATGGTTTTCACAGTTTTTTGGGTGGAAAATGTGGCTCTTTCCCTGATCTCTGCAGGCCTGTGAGATGGCGCTCAGGGTCTAGAGCGAGGCACTCAAGCAGATGGGGTCAGCATCACTGACAGCTCTGGATATTTACTGAGCCCGAGGCAGAGATGTGAGTGGATAAAAGGGGAGAATTTAGCACCTACAGCTGGAGAACTCCAGGGGACAGGAGTGCTCGTCCATGGGAAAGTTATGCAGCTTAAGGTAGCACTCCGCATTAATTGTCAACCTGACAAAAAAAAAAAAAATTGCAGAAGAAAAATAAAACGACAAAACAAGTAAATATTAAGTAATCGCATGTGCATCACATCATTTTTGAAAGGTGAAATTATGGCAGCGTAATTTTATTTTTTGATTTTAACTTTAATTTCCTGTTACCTTGTACTTGTATTGTTTATGTGTGCAAGAACTTCAGATTCATATGTACACAAAATAAAATTGAACGGAACAAACAAAGACGACTTTGTCTTGACAGGGTACAAATGTAGAATTTAAAGCCACACAGACATCTAGTACTAAACAAGAAACGTTAATGAGCTTGGGTGCGTTAACGAGCAGCCCCACCTCAGTGTGTACATCACCCGCCCGTTGCTCCAAAGCCTCAACAGCCGGTTGGGCGTGGTGATCCAGTGGGCATCGGACTTCCGGGAATTCCGGAAGAAGGTGTCTGGGATCCAGATTTTCCCCACCATGTTGCTGTTGAGCATTAGGAGCTTCATGGAACTGTTGAACTTCAGACGACTGTCGTACCACGTCTGGGCGAAGAATATGTCAATGGTGTACTCCTTAAAAACAAGACGAGAACTAATTTAATGAGCACACCGCCATCAGACAGTTCATGTACTTACTTTTCTGAACAAGACTAAAATATTATACTAATTAGGCTGTAATAAGAGCATATTACCATAAATGAAAACAAATGTTACTGGCATTTCTGTTTTTAATGCTTGCAAATGGGAATGTCTGTATCTCCAGGGTTATGAACACATTTTAAAACTGACTTCCTGAATCTGCCATCTGTTTACCGGCTTTGAACACGAGAAAAAAACACTCACCATATTGATGGGGTCGACGGGTCCTATGCTGTTGACGTAAACTGCCGTCTCGATAACAGTTGGCCTCACTGTAAAAAATTGCAATGCGCTGTGTGAATGTGGTTTTAACTATTAAAAAGACATCCACATTTTAATGTGGCATCTATCTAAGCCAGAGACACCCTGAAGTATAAAACCTCTTCAATTATACTGTCAAAGGAGCAGCTCCTTGCGTGCCAAGATTGATGTGTGGTTTGAGGTTGTTTGCAGTCGTTTATTTTGCCCAGTGTCCAGAGCTGCAGCTGAGAAGCTAATTAACTTAAGTCTTTGCACAGTAGTATTGGTTTTCAATCCAAAGTGATCTGGCTTTGTTACAACAGGAATCTCTCTACAAATTCCAGCATATGCAAGTGTAAGGCTCTCGACGGAACCATGTCCGCCATGATTATGCAGCAGGAACAGGAGCTCACAGTTAGAGCACTGTGGTCAGCAGAATCGGTTTTCTGTTCAAAGTGCCCAAGCCTGAATTCAATCATCACAGCTTTGGTTTACCATTTAAATGCAACTGTTTATTTTTCTTCTTTCTTCACAAAGAGCTTGGAGAGTTCAACAAAAAGCCGAAAATAACTTTCCAGACAAAGTCAAAGACAAAGTTGAATACAGATGTGTATTGAGCCTGGCACTGGCAGTGCACATGGTAATTGTATTCTTTATACTCTAAATGAATATGGCATGAATACATAAGGGTAGGATTTCATATAAATTGTCCTGAATTTTGATTCATTTTTAGTAAACATTATTTTCTTCACACACACTTTGGTGAGTTGAGCCATCACTAAAACTTCCTGAATAGGATGTCTGCTTCAGTTTAATTGTACACCAAAGTGTGGGTGCATTAAATTGTTGATTCACAAATATAGCTTAGCTCATTAGTTGCTACACTTGCTGTAGTACCTTTGTAAAAACGAGGAGATGGATTTGCACGTAATTGTAAGTCAAAGTTCAGGACATGCGTTGATGGATTCAATCGTTGGTGGAGCGTCCTCACCTCCAATGTCAGGCCGGAGTTTGTTGTCGTAGCCCAGGAGCAGTTTATTCAGGATAAGGGTGACATCGCTCTCGTAGACCTTGGGTGACAAAACCCAGGTTTTATTTATTGGGACGTCTTCATAGTCTTCCTCCTCCAGTTTGTTTGGGCTGAATGACTCACTTCAAGGAGAAAATAGAAAACATTTGTTTTCAGGCACAACGCCATCAATCTCAGCTCAGGGGTCCCCGCAATGATTCAAGGGTCCCCCACAATGATTAAGGGGTCGCTCTCAATAATTCAGGGGTCCCCCACAATGATTAGGAGGTCCCCCTTAATAATTCAGGGGTCCCCCACAATAATTAAGGGGTCCAGCTCAATAATTCAGGGGTCCCCAAAAATGATTCAATGATTTCAAGAACCCTGCTGAGAAGAGCAGTTCAGACCAGCTCCCAGCTCAATATGATTTAGCTGGTTGACCAGTTCAGACCAGCTCCCAGCTCAATATGATTTAGCTGGTTGACCAGTTCAGACCAGCTCCCAGCTTAACATGGTTTGAGCACCTCATGTTTTGAAAGAGCAAGTAACTGGTTGTCCAGCTCATACCCAGCTAGACCAGCTTATGACCAGCTTGACCAGCTCAATTTTTGAAGCTGGTCAAGCTGGCATAGCTGGATTTTACAGCAGGGAAGCACATTTGATCTGAAAGTTGCAGACATGCATGCTGAAATATGGGGTGAATCATTTGAACCAAAAACAGCACCTGCTTAGGTGGACTTGGCTTCAGGGAAAAGAAGGCTCTTTTTTGCAGAATTAATGAACTCTCCAATGAGAGAACCATGAGACAGCACAATGGGGACGGTCTGATGTTAACCTTCCTTTCCAGAGTAAGCTCTTCATCAGTGTGACACTTGTGCACACACTCACACACACACACACACACACACACACACACAGATCTGTCCGATTCCTCCAGCAGGGTGCTGATGCTATATATATGCCTTAATTGCCCAGCGTAAAATATTGCAAAGGTCTGAAAGCTTGGGACCCATCCAGACAATTCAGCTATTTCTACTGTGTGTGACCATCTATTATGTAATGTCCCAACAGGGCACGTCTGTAACTGACTGTACACGTAAGTCAAATACACATAGGGCACAACTATAACTGACTGTCCCCACAAGTCAAATACACATAGTGCACAACTAAAATTGAGTGTCCACACAAGTCAAACACACATAGTGCACAACTATAACAGTTTCCCCACAAGCAAAACACACATAGGGCACAACAAAAACTCAGTGTCAGTGACATATCCATAAGTGAGTGTTCCCACTTGGTATGTAGTTAATTTAAGTATGAGCTAATTTTTAGTTGAGCTATTTATGAACTTACACGCAACTAAAGGGGAGTAAAAATGAGTCATATCTGTATTAAGGCCATGGCATTTAGTATTTCATGTGATATTTTGTTGGTTTTTGTTTCAGCAGAAAAGTAGATTGAAAACTAGACTGCCCATTAAAAGTGTCACGCTAAAAAAACCCAAAAAGGGCAAAAACAAATGCTAGTAAGCATAATGCCATATACAGGTACAGTAAAAAACAAAACATAGAAACACAAAAATAATAGCTTGTCTTAAACACCAAAAGTGAAATGATAAAAAATAGATTCAAGAAGACAGCAGAAATAAATCATTACCATGTTGCTTAAGGCAGCACCTTCCCAGCTACAAAGCTAATGTCAGCACTGCTTTTTTCCCCAGAAGAAGAACGTGCTCCGGTGCTGACAGATGTTGTGTGACAATCATGCCGATGGCACGGGATGATGTCTGCACTGTGGGTGCTGCAGCAGAAGGGCTTCTGAGGGACCGCGTGCAAATTTCTGTTTGTGTAAACGAAAATGCAATTCAAAGACCAGGGCATTTTCAGAGCATTGCGTTTTTACAGTTGCGTATCCTCGAGATCTGATCCATTGTTGAAAGGATGCATCCACAATGGATGGCAGAAGATTTTATGCATCGATTTTAGCATCATGCCACATTAACGTAAACATATATTTGTAGACGTCATTTGCACAAGACTACCCCTGAAGTGTGTGTTTGGGATAAAACATTTGTTTTATTGAGGTGCTCAGGGCATTTACTGCTATTTCTGACAGCAATGAAAGAAACAAATGAATCTTTTTACCTTTTTCTGACAAAATACTTTTCCTGACTGTAATGGTGGTAACTGGTCCTTAGTATCTTCTACTGCCCTTTCAAAAATTGGCAGTATGCCCACTTTTTGGCGAAGTAATAAGTAATAAAAGAAATAAATCATCTGACAGCACTTTATCCAAAGAGCATGACAGTGGGAATGACTAGCCAAAAACCATTCTGCATGACCGTTTGTCATGCTATAGATTCTCCTCGCTTCAAAAATATGCATTATTATATGCCCATATTCTGATTTATTTAGAATCTGTTCACCAAATATTGTGCGTCGTAAGCCTTTACAGGATATTATTTATTTTCCACTAAAGTATATATTTTTTCCCATTTTAAAACATATCTCTAAGTAAACTTCAGATTGATTGTTATACTGAATATACTCAAACTCTGCAGTTCCTCTCGGTATGAAAGGAAGGCATTGCTGAAAATCAATTCTGTTGATGAAAGGGCATATCCTATTAGAGCGAATATCTCATGAGTGGTAAGCTCATTAAAGCCAGAGGGTAGTTAATATAGGGGCCCTGACTCCTGGCCCTTTGATGTGAGACCTGTTTGAGTGTGTAAAATGGTGATTTATGTGACTTACTGTCAGCCTCAACACATAGATTGGACAACCATCTAGATGACATCTGGATATCTCCATGGGACACTGGAATCTGTGGAATCTACAGCATTTCTGGACAGTTTAAAAGGTTTGGGACAGTGACGTATTGTGAGACAAGCCTACATACAGGAGTGCAAGGGCTGTAATTACTGCAAAATGTATATTCCTCAGGTCCTGCACCTATGCATGCTGGAATATGGCTAAAGTCAGCCACAGAAGATGGTTAAAATCAGTCACTCTCGATTTTTCAAATAAATCCCCGTTTACACACAAGCAGCAAAACCATATGATGACTGCAGAGGAAAATGGTTGAACAAAAGTGTCACTTTTGCATAAAAATTACAGCATCCCCCCATTTCAGAGCACCATAATGTTTAGGACACATGGCTTCACAGGTGTTTATAATTTCTCAGGTGTGTTTAATTGCCTCCTTAATGCAGGTATACAATATTTTTAGCACCTAGTCTTCTGATTACCTTTGGAAGCTATTATTGCTGTTTATCCACATGTGGACCAAAGCTGAAGACAATGAATGTCAAAGAGACATCTGCCAAACCTTAGGCTGACCAAAATCAATAGTTTGGAACATAAATAAGAAGAAAGAGAGCGCTGGTGAGCTTACTCATCGCAAAGGGACTGGCAGGCCAAGGATGACAGAAGAATTCTCTCCATAAATCCTCAAACACCTGTCCACAAGATCAGAAACACTCTTCTGGAGTGTGGGTTTGTCAATGACCACTGTCCGCAGAAGATTTCATGAACAGAAATACAGAGGCTGCACTGCAAGATACAAACCACTGTTTAAATGCAAAAACGGGATGGCCCAGTTAGTTTGCTAAGAAGTACTTAATAGAGCAATCACAGTTCTGGAAAATGGCCTCGTGGACAGATGAGACAAAGAATTATTTAGATGTGAGTGACAGCAAAGCAAAGTATAGAGGAGAGAAGGAACTGCCCAAGATCGAAAGCATACCACCTCATATGTGACACACAGTGGTCGGGGTGTTATGGCCAGGGCATGCAGAGTGTTCCCCAAAAATGTAAGTAGTAGACCAAAAAAAAAAAAGGAGCCGGGCAGCATGCCACCTTTTATGACTTACAGTGGCTCTACTTTTAGAAAGACTGCGATTGGTGGTCGATACATGTCCCCTGTGCTGGCGCTAGCAGGGCGACATCCGTCCTGTTTGTTGAATTAAACTATTATTTTTAGTACATTGATGAGTAGCAAATTGTTTTATTTGGAGCATCTTTGAGAGAAACCGGCAAAGGTGTGCGTGCAGACACCAGTGACAAGCGAAGCAGAATAAACTGGAACATGACATTAGTATTTGGAATAAAAATGTGTTGTTTGAATTTGTATTAGTCACAATAATTAATCTCACCAATCTTCAACATTTTATTAGTCTTAAAATAATAACAATCTTATTATTATTTGTAATGTTTTTGTATTTGTTCTGTATGTTTTCATGTTTATTCTTGTTTATTCTTCATTTTTTATAGTTACCTGGTTTATGTTTTCCATTACAGTTCTCTATTGTCCTCCCCTGTTATGTCTGCGTCTGAATGTTTGCCAGTCTAGTCACCCCCCAATGTTTGCGTGCCCCACTATTCAGGTGTTTACGGTATTTTCAGGTTTCCAATTATTTTCGTCACTCACGTTTTCTTACTTCCTGCTTTGTCTTGGTAGTTAAATGGTAGTAAAATGTCTTACTAACTACTACTAATCTAGGTTTTGTACAGTACTAATACGATTAATACACTTACTGTCTGTCTAACTAACTAACAATAAAAATAATATTCACTATGTTTTCCCACCTGTTGTCAATTTGTTTAGCCCACCTTTTTCTCTGCCCCGCCTAGATTGTCACCTTCCCTCTTGTATTTAAACCCCATTCTCAGTATGCTTCTTTGTCAGAACGTTGATCGTAGTAAGTGCCGATTTTGTGTAAGCCTTATTATTGAGATTCATGATAGACACCCCTTTGCCTTGACTTCTGTACCTGCCTTGCCCTCTTGTTTTGTTTGCTCATCTGATCTTCTGGTTTTCCGACGTGTTGTTTTGTATTTTTGACTACGAGTTTGTTTTTGCCCTTTTGTACCTTCACCCTGTGATTTCCTTGATTTTGACCTCTCGCTTGTTTTTCGTTTGCTTTTTGTTCTTGGCTTTGTACTGGATCTCTTGGCTTTGACCACTGAACATTAAACTACAATTTTTGGATTATCCTGTGGTCTGCGTCTGAGCTCTCTGCACCATACATAACAATTATTATTTTTAATGTAAATACATGTTTACAGATCACAGGTTTGAATCGGCAACAGTACCTGCCTTAAAACTAAAATGTGCTCTTCAAAGTCCCATTCAGCTGGCAAATTTGAGTAAAGGATTAATAAATGTGCTACAACCCTGTGTCTGTGTTAACGAGCGTGTTGGCCGCCATAATTATCCATAAATTAAGGCTCTAGATGACATGAAATGCCGGTCAGAAGTCTATGCAAAATACCTCAGCTTCCAGTGGGGGTTACATCCCCTCTGAACCTCCCCCATTTGTGTCCCTACCAATGTCAAAATCAAACCTAGCCCTTGGACACCAAAGCTCTACTAAGCTCCTCTCGGAGACTGGGAACTGATCTTGTGTCAATTCTAACTGATTTGTTTATTAGGGCATGGGCTTCTTCCTCCTCTATCTCTGCACTGCATGGAGGCTCTCTGTGAGGCTGGCATTGGGCTCTCTGTGAGGCAGGCATTGAGGCTTTCTGTGAGGCTGGCATTGAGGTTCTCTGTGAGGCTGGCATTAAGGCCCTCTCTGAGGCTGGCATTGGGGCTCTCTGTGAGGCTGGCATTGGGGCTCTCTGTGAGGCAGGCATTGAGGCTCTCTGTGAGGCTGGCATTGAGGTTCTCTGTGAGGCTGGCATTGGGCTCTCTGTGAGGCAGGCATTGGGCTCTCTGTGAGGCTGGCATTGAGGTTCTCTGTGAGGCAGGCATTGGGCTCTCTGTGAGGCTGGCATTGAGGTTCTCTGTGAGGCTGGCATTGGGCTCTCTGTGAGGCAGGCATTGGGCTCTCTGTGAGGCAGGCATTGAGGTTCTCTGTGAGGCTGGCATTGGGCTCTCTGTGAGGCTGGCATTGGGCTCTCTGTGAGGCAGGCATTGAAGCCCTCTGTAAGGCTGGCATTGGGGCTCTCTGTGAGGCTGGCATTGGGGCTCTCTGTGAGACTGGCATTGGACTCTCTGTGAGGCTGGCATTGGGGCTCTTTGTGAGACTGGCATTGGACTCTCTGTGAGGCTGGCATTGGGGCTCTCTGTGAAGTAGGCATTGAGGCTCTCTGTGAGGCTGGCATTGAGGTTCTCTGTGAGGCTGGCATTGGGGCTCTCTGTGAGGCTGGCATTGAGGTTCTCTGTGAGGCTGGCATTGAGGTTCTCTGTGAGGCAGGCACTGCGGCTCTCTGTGAGGCTGGCATTGAGGCTCTCTGTGAGGCTGGCATTGGGCTCTCTGTGAGGCAGGCATTGGGCTCTCTGTGAGGCTGGCATTGAGGTTCTCTGTGAGGCAGGCATTGGGCTCTCTGTGAGGCTGGCATTGAGGTTCTCTGTGAGGCTGGCATTGGGCTCTCTGTGAGGCAGGCATTGGGCTCTCTGTGAGGCAGGCATTGAGGTTCTCTGTGAGGCTGGCATTGGGCTCTCTGTGAGGCTGGCATTGGGCTCTCTGTGAGGCTGGCATTGAGGTTCTCTGTGAGGCAGGCATTGAAGCCCTCTGTAAGGCTGGCATTGGGGCTCTCTGTGAGGCTGGCATTGGGGCTCTCTGTGAGACTGGCATTGGACTCTCTGTGAGGCTGGCATTGGGGCTCTCTGTGAAGCAGGCATTGAGGCTCTCTGTGAGGCTGGCATTGAGGTTCTCTGTGAGGCAGGCACTGCGGCTCTCTGTGAGGCTGGCATTGAGGCTCTCTGTGAGGCTGACATTGAGGCTCTCTGTGAGGCTTTCATTGAGGCTCTCTGTGAAGCTGACTAGGGCCTGACTGGCTCTGGTGTGGAGGGGGATCCCCCTCTACAAAACCAAATACCATTCCAATATTGCATCATTCACATTCTTCAGATTAATTTAGGACACAAATGGAATCACTCAGGTCTTTCTTAATAATAAAATACCCTATTGGTAAAATAATAAGTAAGCATCAGTTAAATTTAGAGAGTTTTTGCCAATTCATAGTCACTGAATCAAATTAACTCTTTATTAATGTTTCTGTTAAGTAGCCTAAATAATATGCAAACTTCACATTGCATAATGTAAAACATATTCTATAGGCTACATAAATTCTATTTAAGATATTTTCTGCTGCAACACCAAATGAGGCATGGGTTCGCTAAATTCCAAAAAAGCGATCGAAATGGATGCAATAACTACAGATATCCGAGTGCACATTTTGATGGGTCCACTTCAGACCCCTTCAAAATCCAAGTCAAGCAGGGATGTTGTTTGGGATATTATTTTCTCTCCTCCTGCGGCAAGCCTTCGGAACATCAACTGAGGGAGTCTTCCTGCACGCAAGGACCAATGGTAAACTATTCAACCTCACTCAACTAAAAGCTAAATCAAAGGTCAGAGCACTCATCATCTGGGCCATGCTGTTCACTGCTGACGCAGCAGTGGCAGTACACTCCCAGGAGCACCTGCAAACCCTCATGGACCAGTTCACCCAAGCATGCCAGGACTTCAGCCTGACCATCAGCCTGAATAAAACTAAGTCAATAGTTAGAAATAGAAATTTCACTTACCTTGGGTCCACCATCACCAACAACCTGTCACTCGATGCTGAGCTCAGCCGCTGAATTGGAAAAGCAGCCTCTAGTTTTGGGAAGCTCACAGCCAGAGTATGGGGCAATGGCAAACTCACAGCCCACACAAAGGTACAAGTATACAGAGCCTGGGTCATCAGGACACTCCTGTATGGCAGCGAGCTTGGACCACATACTCGCATCAAGAGCGGAGGCTACACAGCTTCCACCTGCGCTGCCTGAGGCGCATACTGGGCACACTGGAGTCCTGGAGAGAGCAGTATGTACTCTCTCCTGAGGCAGCAGTGTCTTCGCTGGCTGGGCCATGTTCGGCGGATGGACGACAGACGAATCCCAAAGGACATTCTTTACGCGGAATTATCACCTGGCAAGGGGCCACCCACAGCTACGCTATAAGGATGTCTGCAAGCAAGACCTCAAGTCCTCAAGACCATATTCAGTGGCAACAGACACATATGAACCACCTTGGCTCAACACCATGAAGCAAAGAGAAGAGGAAGAAACAACAACAGGAAACCGCCACACCATCAACATCATCAGGTCCGGCCTACACATGCAACATCCGAGTCGCCCGAGTCTGCCTCTCACGGATTTGGGGACTAGCGCCCAAAACAAGCACAAGCTAAAGATGGCAGCAATACAGGCCTGGTAGAGCATCACCAGAGAAGACACCCAGCAACTGGTGATGCCCATGAATCACATACTTCAAGCAGTTATCGCATGAACAAAACATGACTTACTTTCATTTACATAACATTGCTGTGTGGTGCCCTGAAATGGGGGGACTATGTATACAACAGCGAGGCTTGCGTTAGCGTCTGCTAATAAACACAGGTGCAACACACAGCTTGTGTTAACATCCACTTATAAATACAGGGGCAACACACAGCTTGTATTAGCACCTGCTAATGAACAGAGGTGCAACACACAGCTTGTGTTATCATCCACTAATAAACATACAGGCAACACACAGTTTGTGTTAGCATCCACTAATAAACATACAGGCAACACACAGCTTGTATTAGCATCTGCTAATGAACATGTAGAATACAGCCCAAAAGGACAGGCCATCAACAACAAAGATCTTGATTCATGGATGAACAGACTGAAAGGGCTCGCCCAACAATGATCTGCTCACAGAGTACGCATTTGCCACCCTCTCTGTTTTTATATTTATTAATTTGACCAAAAGGTAAAAGTGTTGCCACAAAAAACACCTGTTATCTACATACTGCTCTTATGCTAACCAAGACTAAGACTGACTGACCCAAATGGATTATTTTTCGACACTGTAGCTCAACAGGAAATGGAGATATATGTGGAGTAGGTGGGAGAGCCTTTAGCCTAGTGGCTAAGGTACCTGTCCATGACTGGGACCCAGAAGGTTGATTGTTCAGGCTCCAGTGTAGGCACGATAAAATCAGCACAGTAGTTGGGCCCTTGGTCAAGGCCCTTAACCCCTCCAGGGCGGGATTGGGCCCAGTTTAGCGACAGTAAGTCGCTTTGGAAAAAAGTGTCAGCTAAATAACTGTAATGTAATGTAATGTAATGTAAGGTAGCTTAGGAGGCTCCCTGAAAATGCTAAAGATACCGTACGATTTAATATAGGACTCCAACACACCGCATGCCAACAATACACACCTCACTGGGCATTAGCAAGCATTTTAAATTTGTTTTTACAGATGCTGTAACTCCCAGTGGAGAGAAACATCCGCTACATTGCCCTGTACTTGCCAACTAGGGCAAAAAAAAATAAAGCAAAGGTCGACACATTCACACTGATCCGAGCGATCAATGGGAACTATCCTGGCTACAGACAGCATGAAGGATACTCAACGATTAAGTGTTATATACACCCACTTAGAGTGTGAGTGTGTGTGTGCGTTTGTGTGTGTGTTTGAGGGGGGTTGTGTTGCATACAGACTTGCCTGCCTGTTGCAATTAACCTAAGACTCACTCAGTCACCAGTGAAAATATTGTTGAAGATGAAGATGCAACTGAAGTGAAGCCAAATTCCACAAATTTTGAATAGGGCATATGTTGGCATTAGTGCAAATTGTAGGCTAATCACATGCACACACAAAACACAAATATCTATATAACACAAACAAGGCAAAGGTCATGCATCACTGTGAGTTAGGTCACAGAGTATCAATACAGTCTTTCAGGTTTGACCTCTTCTTTAGTTGTACATGATTCTAGGTGGTCACAGACATTTTCTCTTTTAGTTTTTTTTAAAACTTGCTGGCTATGGTGTTTGACCATATGTGATATTATAGTTGCAAATTGCAAAAGGGGAACATCTCACCCTTAACCATAAATCATTTGACGTATTTTAGAAGGGGGGGGGGGGGGGGGGGGGGCAGTACGGGACGGGCGTGCAGCCGGACATTTCACAAAAGCTATAAAGCCTTTTGCCGCAGATCTCGAACAAACGAGTATAACTCAAACACATCTCTGGCGTGGTGACAGAGAGAGGTTCCGTGTATGTTCGCTATTATTTATCACTTTTTCTCAATTTACCGATTAAATTAACATCTGTAAATGTTAATAAATGTGTAAAAAAAACAAAAAAAACAAGGAATTATACATAGTCGAGGCCAGGAATTAAAACGCTGATGTCTGACTTGGCGCATAATTCGTTTTCAACACAAGTACGCTGATCTTAATAAACGAGCTGGCCTCGGCTGCCCAAGGTTGTCCCTCTTCCTGAAGTGACATTGCCTAGTAAAACCGAAACGGAGCGAAGAGGATTGTCTCCGCAACCACACACACACACACACACACACACACACAGAGAGAGACACCGTTGCAATATTATGATTCTGTTATAAAGGGAGAAGGAACTTGAATCAATTTCGATGAAGCATTTGTGCGCTTTTACTCAACAGTATTGCAGACACAAGTGTCTGGAGGATTCCCCCACCGCGTTATTGTTGCAAGACGGAGTCACATATATAATAAAAATAATAATAATGATATATTATTATTATTATTATTATTATTATTATTGTTGTTGTTGTTGTTGTTGTTGCTAGTGACAGAATGTTTCGTATTATTACAGTAACGAAATTCTGCAAACGCAGGGTTAACCAGGAAACGTCCTAGCCCATTCACACGATGTAGTTTCGCTTGAAGATGCACATGAATAATAGATATTTACTTAAAACTGCCCAACCCTGTTATATAAAAACGCATCACTCTTCGACAAGCACATCGAACGGCAGCCTTTGTCATAACCACATTCCTGCTTTTTCTTTAGCTCCTCTAATGCCAAACTTACCAGACTCGCAGGCAAGCTAGAAACAGGCAAACAAACAGCGCCTTCCCCCCGATACGATGCAGCCGAACCTCCGAACCGAGCGCGAAATCCCCGCCGTTCATGTTCATTGAAAATGACTGAAAACGTGGTTCTGGGAAAGGATATCAAGCAAATATATTCCCTTTCTACTTCTTCAACTGTTTTAGTGTTATTCAGCGGGGAGCGGGCAGGGTCCGGGTCTGTGGATTGACAGTTCAATCTACCAATCGGTGTATTTGAGTGTTGCATACATTATTTTTATAGTATCTCTCCGGTTAGGTGGGGCTGGGGGCAGAGACGGATCCCCTATATGATTTGCAGAAGCCGGCTTCTGTACCCCCGATGTAACGAGCTCCAGTGCGTGATGAGAATAAGCGCCAAGATGCGCCCTGGGTACTCCATAATCTGCGCCCATCGCCCGCACTCACGGCTGGTTGACAGGTCCCGGGAAACCGTAGATAAAGATATTTTATTATGTATGTCTTGGGTGTGTCAAGTTCCAGCGCATACACGTACACTCACATCAATCAATCATTCATTGTTGCTGTTATTTATAAATACAATGAATTATTCCAAACGAATATACATGTAGCAATATGAGTGATATTAAATGAACAGCCTAATCAACACAAGCAAAAATGTCCTTCTTGTTTTTTTATTTTAACTTGGTTTAATTTCTCATGAAGATGACTAATAATAACACTAATAATAATAACCACCACAATGTATAAGATGTCCCACAGTCATACCAAGCAAAGCATTTTTCTGATTTGCCTTCAGCCCTGAGTTAATGAAGAGAGATCAAGGGAATGGTTCTAGCAGATATTTTGTATTCAGACAGTGAGAAACAGGAGGGGTTTAAGTGTATGTGTAAGTGTGTGGGTGTGTGCGTGTGTGTGTGTGTGTGTGTGTGTGTGCGTGCGTGCGTGTGTGTGTTTGTGTGTGTGTTGAGGGGGAGACGTGATCAGTAGTGATGATATGTTACCATGGTGATCCCTGCCATTCACATTCTAGACTGGTATGGCTGCTGGCATTCTCTCCTCACAAAGATGAACCTGCTGCTTCCAAACTCAACTCACACTTGAATTTATGTCTATACCCTAATAACAGTCACTCTATAATTTATGTACTGGTCAAATGTGTATCCATTTTGGTTTGATTAGGTTTTCTGAATAATTTCAATATTTCATTGTTGTTATTAATTATATCTCAGTGCATTTCAGAATCAGAACACCATTTATAGAACAAGACGGTTAGGGGCTGGAAAGTTTTTATTTTTTTATTTTTTTATTTTTTGTCTTCTCACTAACAGGCACCCCAGCTAATACTCAAGAGGAACAGTTCACCAATTTACTATCTGATATTCCAGGTGCACAGCATTGTAAAAACACTTATCACGTTGAGGTCACCAACTGTAAGAAACCCCCCAAATACACCAAAAGGCAGAAGTATCCGAGAGGTGAAGGAAACGCGTGTAGTCTGACCAATGCTACTGGAACAGGGTTAATTTTATTTTGTTCCCATTTAACTGACTCCAAAAGATAAGTTCAACTGCTCCTCTATTCTAACAGTTCAACAAAAGGAACTGCAAATGTCCGCCAATAGTTTGGCTCTGTATGATTGCTATCTATTTGTATAGACGCGGACGTGCCTGTGGCCTGTATAGCCTACAATGATAGTATGTATCTTGTGACGGCACTGGTGTATAGTCGAGTGACTATGGGGTGCAGGTATCCTAGGTTGTCTATGTCTGTGAGGACTCTAAACTGCTAAGTGTATAGTGGTGCGAGTCGAGAGGATGCAGGTTCAAATTAATACAATTTATTCAACAATGTGCATTGCAGAAATACAATGAGAATGTGTTTACAAGAATTACAAGTTGTAATATGAATGGCTATACACAAAAGGTGCGCAGGAGATCGTATTAGCGAGTCTCCTCAAACTATTCCACGTTTCCCTCTATATACCTAGGGTTTGCAGGGAAAAACAACAAATCATCAAATAAAGAGTCACAAGATTGCCGTAACAATGGCCCTGCTGATGTTATCTCTGTATGTCTAACAAATCTGGTTAACCCTTGTAGCACAACTGGACACGGCTGACTCACAGGTAACTTGCATTACCTGTGGTTTATTCCTACAAGATCTTTATTCAGCAACCAGTGTACTACACCACCAATGACACCAAGCTATTTCCCACATCATTAGCTATCTAAAGACACCAAACAATGTATGTGGAAAACCCATGGTTTATACAGTGCTATTTCCACTCATCAGTTCTGGGAGCATTTCACTGAGGTAGCAGAATTGCGCAGAGGCAGCACAATGATGGGAGCAATAGTCCTGTATTGAGGAGCACTGTCTTTTTATCAAACCTTGCTGACCCTGTGTCAACATGGTCAACACAGTCTGTTTCCTTTTGGGGGTCTGCAGAGAGGCACACTTATGTAAAATGCCCTACAGTTTCATTCCGTAAGATGATTCTGACCAGCTTTGTTTCAGAATCAAATAATTCCCTTCTTTTTCCAGAGGTTGCCTGGTACAATGCCTGACCAACATGCTAACATCCTGGAGTACCACAGTACAGGGCAGACCTAAGCCCTGGTATCCGCCATGTTATCGGATTGCTGCACATTCACAAGGCTTGCTCGTGTTGGGTGGCTGAATAACTTAAAAAAAAAATTAGTTTATGAAAAGTTCTGAAAAAGTATTCCATGATTGGATATGCCAAGTCCCAAACACAATCTCAAAACCTTTCCTGTGTTCTGAATATATTTATCATGTAACAAGAAAATTGTGCTTTGGGGTTGAACAAGGAAACATTGCAAAACCTTTTTCTACAATGGGCTGATTCATGAAAACTTTGTTGCGTTGTAGTTAAAATGAATGTAGTCCTGTTTTTTTTATTTTATTTTAACTGTATTCATTTATTTTAGTTTTTCTAGCTGGGGTGTGAGTTGAGGAAGTGTATGAATGATTTATTTGTTTATTTTCTGCAGAATTTATAAATCGATCTTTTATGATAATTCATAATAGCTAAGCCTATTCCGCAAATCTCAATATTTTCCAATATTAAATGTCATATCGTATGTCTATACCCATAAAAATAGTGCAGTGTGGAGAGTAAGTTATAGTTGTTAGTTATCTAACCCTACCCTGCTAATGTCGTATTAAGAACCTGTGTACCACCTAACCAGAACACACTCATTGTTAAGTTGATCATGTTGTGTGCTATCACCACAGGGACATTATGTCACCGTCACAGCACACCTATTCCACCTTGAGTAGAAGAAATAGCTTCCCGTCTCTCTGTTCCAATGACAGCTCAGAGCATTGAGACATGGAGGACTCGCTTGGGTCTTTCAGAGCCAGTTTCTGTCATGGATTATATCTCCACGTGCCTATCCCTCAGGCCACTATATCTGCTTGTGAAGAGGCAGCCATGATTGCGGATGTCACACGCTAATAAATCACCTGAAGAAGACAACTGATCCATATTCCCATTCTCCCAGGGCCCTGATTTATGTATTGTATCTGATGGGTGCAGTTTATTTTTTTACTTGCCTCTATTTCATTCCAGTTCTCAGTCTGTTTTCTGTTCTGTTTCAGGTATATTGCCAGGGGGGAGGGGGGAAGCTAGGGGGTTATGGCTTTCCAGTTTGCCCCTCTAAATGTCCTGCTGTCTTAAGCTCTGTCTGTAGAGGGCTGTTATGCTTCAGGTGCAGCTCAGGTGCTTTACTTCGCTGACTTGTTTGAACGGGTTTCGTTTCATTTTATGCGGAATGCGATGGGTTACGGCTAAAGACGCGCACGGTGGTTACGGAATAAAAATGAGAAGCTTGCGGCGTTCCCTCGGGGCAGAGGGCGTAGAGCCTGCCATTGCACCTGGCAAAGACGAGAAACAGACACGACTCCATCATCAACGGTGTCACTTCCAAACGTCGCGGAAGACGCCCACATGCTCAAAACCCCGGGTCTGAGGCCGAACAGACAGCCGCTCACAGGCGCTGGTCTGAGCAGCCGTTTCATAAAATAATAATCATTACAGTAATAAAAAATATATATTATGCCATTTGGACTGAAGCTCATCTCGGAGGCTGTGCTATTGTCCCTCTGCCCCTTATCAAGCTACAGTTAATGTGCTTACCCAGTTGCTAGGCAACCATATCAACGACTTTGTCACGCTTGACTGGCAAAATCTTGAGAGTTGCGCTTTGACTTTTTTTTTTAGCTCCTACTCTTTTGTTCAAACACCAATATCTTTGCTGTGTTTTGTTTATTTTATTTTATTTTTTATTTTGAAATCTAATTTAAGCTCATCTTTGGGGCCACACTAGAATGACTGGATAGAGCCTTATTGCCAAAAGAATATTCGGTAAAACTTTACAATAATGTTCCATTAATTGGCATGAATTAATGTAGTTGTTAACTAACTACTATTAAGAAGTTAATCTGTACAGCTTTTTATTTATGTAAACAATATATTTGTTAATGGTTAACTAATTATACATTCATCCTATGATGTATAAATATCATGGAAAAAATACACAAATTAAAAGTTAATTTCATGCTGAATGTATTTGTCCAGGGCGGCACGGATGGTGCAGTGGGTAGCACTGCCGCCTCACAGCAAGGAGGTCCTGGGTTCGAATCCCCGTCGGCCGGGGCCTCTCTGTGCGGAGTTTGCATGTTCTCCCCGTGTCTGCGTGGGTTTCCTCCGGGTACTCCGGTTTCCTCCCACAGTCCAAAGACATGCACGTTAGGCTGATTGGAGAGTCTAAATTGCCCGTAGGTATGAGTGTGTGAGTGAATGGTGTATGTGCCCTGCGATGGACTGGCGACCTGTCCAGGGTGTATTCCTGCCTTTCGCCCAATGTATGCTGGGATAGGCTCCAGCCCCCTGCGACCCTGATCAGGATAAGCGGGTTCAGATAATGGATGGATGGATGGATGGATGTATTTGTCCATCATTAATTCATTTTAACAATGACATTCCAAATCATGAACCTTGTAAAGTATTTCTATGTTGGCCTTTCAATCAGTGAATGGTTGCACTACACACAGCAAAAGTTTCAATGTATGCTTGTGTCTTCATATATAGGGTGATTAATACATGAATAACTGATTTGAACAAAGACCTTTTTAAAAATATGAAAGTGAAAAGATTCCGGCAGTGGTATGACTCGCGCATTGCAGAAACCTCTGCTTGCTTTGTGATCAATCATCCGTAAACTGAATGACAAAAATATCTCACAAGCGATAAAGAACTATTAACAAAACTGCAAAGTTTGCAAACTTTGTTCGCAGTAATTTATTCTCCTAAGTTTCTTGGGGGGAAGTGTGAGTGCAGTGCACTGGTGTAGCCCAGACCCTGGCTCCACACGCAGTTTCTGCAGAGTATCTGTTTATTTCACCCAAATGTCAGAAGGGTGTGACTGAAATAAGTGCATGGTGTTTCAGAAGGAAACATTGCCGGGAGTCATTTTATGGCCAGTTGGCACAAAGCACTATGTTTCCTTCCAGTAGCGCCCTATGCGCGTTGGTTAGCAAGTGCCAAAGACTAATAGCCAAAAGCAGTGCCAGACATGTTTATTACTTTTGCGACGGTACATTCAAACCCCTATCTACAGAACAAATGATTAATAATTGATAATGGATTGATTTGTAAATAATTGTTGATTAATTATTAAGCTGAATGAACAGTGGTGGCCGTTTGTGTGGTGTTTCAATACCCAGGCTCCCTCAGACCGTGCTGGATCACACTCAGACCAAATAGCTGTCTAATCAAGCTGGGATTTAACATAAAATCCCTTTTGTGGTGGGGGGTGAGCTCTCAGACCTGACTGTTCGGTATTTTACACCTCCACTCTGAGTAATTAACTTTACTGTACTCTCCCTCTGTTTATGAAGGACTGGAGGCCATCTTGGGAGAGATTCAGCCATCAGACAAATCTGAAATTTAAAAGGAGGGACGTGCTTATTGGGTTTTACACAATATTTTACACAGGGCCTTTGTAGATTAATTTTGAGTGGTCATGGTCTGTGCTAGCTGTAATGTTTTTGCTTTTATGTTTTTGAGTTCAGTCTTTGATGAATGGCTGTATAGTGTACATGAACACAGGTCAGGAACTCTCTCTGACCTGAAATACTCTCTGACACTCTGTACTACCTCTGTCCCGGGCACTGAATACTATTACCAGAGAGGAACAGTAGAGAGAGGTCAAACCTTGAGGTTAAATTGCTCTGCACTTGAATCTACTTATGCAGACCTCAGCGCTGACCTTACAACGGGTCTCTATGGGAAAGTTTCTTACGATGAGCTGTTACTCCAACTGATACTTTTTAAGTCCTTATTGGGTTCACATGAGTTTTTCTTTGCAAGTAAAATATTCTGCAAAGAAAAAAGCAATTTGTCTCACAGTTGTTCACCATTGCTCATGCACAGCATCTTGAAATTGTATGCTTTTCACATAAAAACTACAGGAACAATAGACTTGAGTAACTACACATGCACATATCACTTCCCGGCTTCTCATACAGCTAGGCTAAAGCAGAATATGAGCTGACATTAGAGATTCCCATCTTTCTTCCTTTAGCATCTTTGCTATTACTGTCCATGCTCCTGAAAAATACCACTGTCTGTTGAACTAACCCATTGACCGTTGCACAGCATAGACTGAAGCCTTTTCTTTATCATTAAGGGCATGTAAAAAAAAGTTATAAAAAGCGACATACCCAGGAAGAAACAATTTAAGTTGAATAAAACATATCTGTATGTAAATTCAGTTATCTGAATGAGAGTGTCTTTGAAAAGAATTCAGCTCTGAAGTCATAACCCAGTTTGAAAGGACAGCAGTTTAATGAAATGGCTTTCTGATTAGAGGCACTGCCATTAGCTGGCTTCTGTTCGTTGACGATGGAGATTTTAAATTACATGTTTATAATAAATCTACATAATTCTTACTCACTTGATAGATGGGGTATCTATTCTAATTCAAAAAGTCTGCCTGTACAGTGAAGTTGTTAAAGTGATGCAGCCATTGGGTAACTGTGTCTATAAATAGTTACATAGGTGACAAGGGTTCCCATAGATACCAGGCTCTATAACTCACATTAGGCTAATTTATTGTTTATTTATCAGAAAAGGAAATGTAAAATAATTTAGTTCATTGACCTGTAAGATGAAGCAAGCACATCCAAAGAATAAATGTATGACATGGAATAAATCTATTTTTTCAAATATTCAGATAGCTTGACCTCAAAATATAATTTAATGTTGACCAGAGGCCGATTCCACAAAGCAGGGTTACTGAGTCAGCTGGATGACTGCACTGTGCTTCAACACAAAAACAAATACAGTGGTTCTCCCCCGACAGAGGCATTCAATATGAGCGATATCTTATCTAATCTATCCATGCCCAAACTCCCGCGTGGCCGAACAGGGATAGCCGGCGCTCCATGGCGGTATTGATTGGGGAGAGTTTGGTGCGTGCTGTGGCGCTTGGGCTCCAGGTTTTAAGCTGTTTCAGTCCGCGGTGATGTTCCTGTCGACCACCGAAGCTGTGCGGCTATTCATGCTGACCGCTACACATTTTGAATTGAGCGGGAATTCACTTATTTTCGGGGGAAATGTCATTATTATTATTATTTTTTTATTTATTATTATTATTATTATTATTATTAATAATATTATTATTTATATTAGCAGTAGTAGTCATAGCAGTAGTAGTAGCATGATTATTATTATTCCTATTATTATTATTATTATTATTATTATTATTATTATTATATTGACTACCAGAGCCTGGTACTTTTAGCATGTGGCTAGAGGTGTTCCTGATATACTGGGTGGTTAATGGACTCTGTTCGGTACCAAAGTGATTCCAGATCAATTGGGTTTTAACATCTGTGTGTTAACAGACTGCCACCAGGACACCTGGTGACCTGGTGACACAACCAGCGCAGACAAAACAAGGCACTGATACTGAGGAGTCACAGCAGCGAGGCCCAGAGTTCAGATGGGGGCGGGCGGCTGCTTGTGCAGGTACACACCAGCAGGGGAAAACCAAGCCACTGCATCATGTTTTTCATGTGTTGCCTACCTTTCTCTATTTCTTATGGTCAAAGAACAATTAAGCAGTAAATAATGGCTTACAGGGCTTTTGGAACAAGCATTTTGCTTCATGCTCTCTAATTTAAAGAGGAAAAAGACAATCTGAAAATCTAAAAATGGGAGAGTTACAAGTTTACATTTTGGAAGAAAAAGCACTACAATATTTGTTTGTAATTGCAGTGTCCTCCTGTAGGAGAAATGGGGTGCACGATGTTGTGCTTCTCTCACGCACGCTTTGCTTCTCTCACACTGCTCCTCGCCGCCTCCCTCACAGTAGCGTTCAGGGGGATTTACGAAGTGAGATTACCGAGTTAGCTAGATAACTGCACTGAATACAGCAAACCAGGAACATGGAATTACAATTTTTACAGATTTATTCAGTGTACTGCTTTGTGAAATACCATCAGTTCAGATTGGTAGGTACACCAGATTGTTTAAATGGTGTGCTGTGCTATACATGGTTGTAGCAACAACAACAATAACGCAACAGGGTCCACCAAGATACGCTTTTATACTACACCAATTATGAGATGAATTTACACAAAGGAAAATAAACGGAGGCATTGAGTAGTTTTGGCTAGCCAAAATTAATCAAGAATTTCAGCCGTCCTCGCATTTTAAAGTGTGTTCAGGCCACTTCAGATGACAGGTAATCTAACCAGTAATTTAATCGGTAGGATATAACTAGCAAGCTTACTAGCTAGCAAGATTTAGCTACGTAAACATTACAGCAATCCAGAAAACCTTCCACAAACAAATCAAGCAGATAGAACATTAGGCTAGCTAGCTATCGCCCAAACTTGTCACAGGTTCGCTCAGCACAATCAGTAGCTAGCTCACTAGTAAACTTGTTTTAAAGTGCATAACTAATCATAATAACTAACCACCAGAAAGCAAAATTGACTAAATGTACTACCTTACCTCTTTAGCTAAAATAATGTCCATGTCCAATAAGGAATTAAATCTACTTGTAATGAATTCTGTCAAACTGTTCAATCGAACAAATCAAACTGTCAGTCCATTCTTGCCTTTAGGTGTCACTGTTTACACATTTGCAATATTACAATAATGATAATTTTCCGAAGAAGAGAGAAAAAAGCTTTTTCGAATGACAATAACATTTAAGCACACAATTACTTCATTTATTTCCATCCATCCATCCATTATCTTAACCCGCTTATCCTGAAAAGGGTTGCAGGGGGGCTGGAGCCTATCCCAGCATACATTGGACGAAAGGCAGGAATACACCCTGGACAGATCTAACCTGCATGTCTTCGGACTGTGGGAGGAAACTGGAGTACCCAGAGGAAACCCACGCAAACAATGGGAGAACATGCAAACTCCACTTTATTTCATAATTGAATCCTTTTTAAGCAGCCTCCTCTGTAACACACACCTGCGCTATGACTTATGACAGTTCCAGAGAAGTGCTCTCTCACATCTGTGTCGCCTCTCCACTGTCTTCCCAGAGTCTGTCCATGAGATCTTTCACTGCTGCGAGTCTGGTTTAACTTTATACATTTTATTATAT
This sequence comes from Conger conger, assembly GCF_963514075.1. Classification (NCBI taxonomy): domain Eukaryota; kingdom Metazoa; phylum Chordata; class Actinopteri; order Anguilliformes; family Congridae; genus Conger; species Conger conger. The sequence continues at coordinate 20,868,676 of NC_083765.1, forward strand.
AAAGTTAATAACTGTGAGCTGCTTCAGGCAGGTGGATGGAACACTCAGGTGGGACTCAGGGCATGGCAAGAAACAAAGAAACAATCCTCATGCAGCTGATTTGTGCACTAATTCAGGTTCAGATTCAGGTGTTGGCAGCCCCACATTGCTCCACGAGGGGATTGGCCCTAATCAACTGTAAGTCACTTTGTATAAGCATCAGCTATATTAATGTAAAGCAGGTTCCATCAAATGGAGACTCTCAAACCTCCTGCTGATACTGCCTCCTGCTCCAGAAATAATAAGATGTCACCCAGAATATTCACATAAAAAACTCCACTTTGCAAGGAAAGGGTTTCTCATTGTACCTTCCATGTTGAAGATGAAATTTAAATTACCTTCAACAGTAGTATAAAATTAATCTTCCTTGAAATACATCATTTATTGGGAGATGCACACACGGTCACACGTACCATGCTTGTAATGTCACTGCACTGACAAGATCCATTCCGTAACCCATTTCACTGAAAACCTGAAGAGTTTATGTTGTGTTGGCAATTTGGGGCTCCTGGGTTTTAACAGGTGGTTCCAGAATGGCCTTGAGGCTTGTGTTTAATCGCCTGTTTCATCATCGGTTTCATGTCTTCCACAAGCACCAAGGAGCTTTGAAACCACCACTCAGAAACTGCTTTGTAGAGAGAGAGAGCACGAATACACTTCTGGTTAGACCCAGTTGGGAGACTCCAAAACCATGAGCAAATGAGATCATTGCATAAATATTTCACAATAAATCTACTGTAAACGCTCCAGGCCGGAACCCTTTAAAGATAACATGCTCCACCATATTGGATTTTATAGCTTTTTTATGTTTTATCAAATATTTATATCCCCATTCAATGTTAAATATGCAAATATTCCCACGTAGAGCAAGTGCTAGCTAAGCACTCCTAGCATTAGAATAGCCTTGGGTGGAGGAGACATTATACGTACAAATAAATACACTAAAACATTTTTATTCACAGTGAAGTTACTTTATTTTCACAATCAAAAATAGTCATTTTGTCAGATTGTGTATTTCAAGTAAACAGTGTTCTGAATTTTAATATTGTGCACTTCACATTTTTACATTAAATAAGTGCACAATACAGCAACAATTCTACTATACCACATTTTACTTACAATAAAAATGTTTTAAACAACGGTTTTCATTTTCATCAACTAACAACAGCAAAAATATCTCAAAATAAAGAAAAGGGAAGGCAACTGTGTTTCAAAACATTAATTGAAAACCAAAGAAATATCCAGAATGATCTGCAGCATATGTACTGAAAAGATAGTATAACTTCAATTAGAGATTTTGTTCTGAAGGCTTCCTAGTTCCTGGGTTTGATATGATATTCAGTTCTTGAACAAAAGTGGAGAAAGTTAATACACATTAAGAGTTTTTCCCTGCAAAGTTTTTCTTGCTGTGTTAATGTAACAAAATGTTTGGCTCAAACCAAGAAATCATCAAGTCTGGGCAAAAGAGAAACTAGGGTGTAAATATAAAAGCATTGATGTTACTAATACATAAAATGTGTACACACATAACATTGGAAGCTGTTTCATGCAGCCTTTCACAAACAGATTATTCAAATGTAAATGACAGGGAACAATAAAAGGAAGTGAAGCTGTTTTTGTGCACAATCTAGGTGAAAATGCAAAGAAAATACAGGTCAAAAATGTGTATTCCTAGGATCTGAGTAAGTGATGATTTTAAATGTATGATTTTAAGGTTTTGAGCTGAAGTGACTGCAGCAGTTTTGGTCCACTGATATTTTTCACACACTGAACAAAGAACAGAGATTCTTGATGCAAACAACAGCTTCAAATAAGAAGCAGTGAACAAGGTGAGACAGGAGAAGGAATCCATAATACACACTGTACTGTAAATACATACTGAGTGCTGCAGTTCCCCCCTATCTCCCTTAACACGTTACATTACACAGCTGCAATTGCACCGTAATTACAACTGCCACAATACATCTCTGTACCATTTCAGGTACATTTAACCTCATCCCATCTTTCATGTAAATACAAATTATTTTGTAACAAAGTGTTCTCACAGCATTTTACAGAGCACTCATAGGTGTAGGAGATGCAACCTCCCACACCTGCAAGCGTGACTAAAGTGTGACGAAACATCTTTCTTCCTTCTGGAACTGCCCAAACATCATACAGTACAAACTATGGACAAATGCACGTGTAACCGCTTATTTACAGTGATCATATTAAAAGCACTGTGGAAGTAAAAAGGTTAAAAAAGTCACTGTTGTCGTCTCAGGCCAGTCTACCGAGGTGTGGAGATGGTCGGGTCTGGCCATATTTGGCACATCTGGAGTCTTTTATCCAGAGCACGGTAAACCGTGTTCAGCTCCTCTACTTGGAGGGAACCAGGCCGGTGATAACAGGCTCTCTGTTGAGATAGGTAGCCCAGTAAACCAGGTTGAAGGACCCAAACAGAACCGGGAACATAATCCGCGACATGCGGTCAATTTTGCTGACGCTGTTGAATGTCTTTTTGTTCTCCGCTGGCTTGGCCTCGGACTTGACCTTGCCGGGGTCAGAGGTCGCGCCCTTGGAGATGGTGGGGAGGGCAGAGTCCTTGGTGATGTTGGGCGCGTAATTGGCCACGGCGACAGCGTACGCGTTGTTCTTTTTCCCAACAGAGGCCTTCTCTTTCTTCTGCGACGAAAGAAAGAACATGTGAGCATATGCCTAATGCCTCGTGTACATGATACAACTTTCAAAATCCAACCAATAGAGAGCATCTCACATTTAATGACTGTCTCTTATAAAAACTGCTGGTATTTCTATCCTAGGAATGCTTACGTTACACAAATAATCACACCTTGTGGAAAGAAAACAGCTCAGGTTAGGTTTTGAAACAGCTAACATCTCAGACAAGCTTCCAGCACTAGCTGGTTAATCAGATCATACCCAGCTAGACCAGCTACAGGAGCCATGGCTAAAGTCTAAATACAAATCAAAATCCATTCCAGACCTAAGTCTGCATGTGATTGAGTCTCTGACCATCTCACAGTAAACAACCAACATAAGAGGTGGCTACAGTGATCAGGTTGGAGATTTAGCTTCTTATGATCCTGAAAGCTGCAAAATCTTGACTAAAAATCCTGGGTCTATGCTCAATGGTGAAGAGCATGGAAAGGCAAAGATGGTCAAACATTTTATTTTCTTTTTAAAGAAGAGCACCACAAAGCAAGGAAGGAAGGAAGGACTGTATGTGCTTTGTCCAAAAAGTATTTTTTGGAAATTAATGAACATGACTCACCCATGCCAGACAGCTTAAAATTCATACTTTCACTGAACCTCAGTATGTACAAAACATCGCATTTGAGAGAAAGAGAGAGAGAGAGAGAGAGAGAGAGAGAGAGAGAGAGAGAGAGCCACATTATTTTTAAATAACAGCATCTGCTTGGAGTTATCCCCCAGCAGAATGATGAGTGTCTTGTTTTGTTCGTTTTATTTCGGTGGATCTGCGAAGCGGGGACACGCTCAGTCTCTCCATGTGTACAGAAGCAGCTGTCAGTTACATTTAAACAGGAGGCTCGCTGTGTCAGCCAGGGAGCCGCAATTATCCAGCGGCAAAGTCACACAGTCACGCACACACACACACACACACAGCAAAAGACTGCCTCCTGAGCTCTTAGAAAAGGATGCCTACAGCAGTCCACTGGATGACTACTGCACACTTACTGCATGACTATGGCACATGTACCGGATGACTATTGCACAGCTACTGGATTACTACTGTACACACATGGGATCTCTGTTGCCCACCTACTGGATGACTATTGTACATCTACCACACAACTATTTCTCACCTGCTGGAAGACTACCGCCCGCCCACTGTTTATGTTTCTCAGGGGCCAGCTGTAGTCTGAGCTTCTAGTTCAGTTTAGCTCAGCAGAACCCTGGAACAGACGAGCATTCCCCGTTGTTTTTTCTGCCCAATGGCATTACAGAAATCAGATCATGATGCCCAAAATGCATTTCCCATTAAGGGTTTGTAGCACAGCTTTCAATAAGGGATAGATAGACAGACAAACAACCAACTAGAATAGAGGTTTTATTCAAGCAAATTTACAGACTATCACACTCTGTGGCGGACATTTTAATCCATAAACAGTACAATGCACCAACAATGTAGATCCTACTGCACACCAAACTCCCCTAAAATCACCACTTTCCCATATTTGTATGCCAGCCCCATTAGCCAACCAGAATGTGGTGTTTACCCTCAATGGTTTTTTTCATAATATTGCCAATACTAACATGTGGTTAGTTGACTAAAACAACAACCAGCCGACCGGTCTAAAGCAATCAAATGATAATCAGAAACGCATGTGGAGGCAATTAGGCAAGCACTACACAGCGATAAAATAATCATTATCTACTTCAGCCATGTGCGAGCACTTATAAATAATATGGACCAGATGCGTCAGACTTTAAAACTGCATCAATGTCAATATCCCATCTGCACAAATTAGACTTGCCATCAGGATATTCTGTCTGGATTTCCAATCTCAGAACAGTTCAATCTATCTGTCCTTCCTCATCAGAGTCCCTCCAATGTCTGTCATTCTTTGGAATGATGCAGTTCATTTATTTTAAAAATAACAGAACACATCACCCTAATAAGTGTCGAGGTTCATCCAGGATCTTCCAGAACTGTCCACCATACTGGCACAATTATTCCCCTGTCTTGTGATTATTAGTATCAATTATTCTAGTACTCTTGTCGCCTGTGTCTTGTTGTTTGTTTCTTCTGTTTGCCTGTGTCCTGTTTGTTTTTTTCTGTTGAGCTGTGTTAGCTTGTTAGTTCTGATTGGGTCCACACCTCTGCTCCCAACATCACAAGCCTGTTAAACTGGGATTGCAGATGGTCTCAGGCACCGAATGTGGCTCTTAGCGACCAGCTCCACAGGAAGTGATCTCCACGTGTCACAGTTTTGTGCCGTTTGACTCATAAGGACCTCGGGATCAACATTAACCTTCAGCGTTTTAATGACAGAACCATACTGCTTCGCCTCCTGTGCTCCTGTAAAGCTGTGCTCCCCTTTACTCAAACCATCTGCTTTCCCCTGAAATACTGCTGTGCTGGGCACCATCGAGCTGATCTTCCCTTTATTTCTCCTTTATTTTCCCATGACTCAACACGCTGTGGCAGTCAAACGGCAAATGTAACTGTCGAGGCAGCTCACACAAGCTGCTATAAATACTACACCCACACCAGCATCAAGCGCCCAGGTTACCCAATCAAAATCCAAAGGCTGAAAGGCCAACACACTGCTAACAATAATAAAGCATTATTTAGCTGAAGCTTTTATCTAAAGAAACTTACAGTTATTTGACTAAGCAGGGCACAATCCCCCCTTGGAGCAAGGCTTCCCTATTTGACCTCATACTCAAATCCAGAATCCAGAATCATATTGTTTACATCTGGTTTTCTGTACAAAGTTTAAACGAACAACAAAAAACCGGTACACCAATCATAATTCCAGCCACAGCTGTAGCTTAATGCGGTTAGCCTCAGGCACAATTTCAGCTGCTTAAAAGACAGTGTGGCAGTCTTTATTTCTAATTGATTCCAGGCCGGTTATCAGGGCTTCTGTTGATGTTTTTTTTCCGCCGATGGTGTTTAGAAAATCAAACAGCCCCGTTCCAATTAAGAAGAGCCATTCAACGAGATTCCCAGCATGCAAAGTGCCTTTCTGCACTGCTGAGGACGCACTGTTCTGTCCGACTCTTTCACCTCTCAGAAAACAAACAACAAGACAGCCGTGGGACATACTGTCCCCACCGGAGTTGCGCATGCTTCTAAAACAATCAGTCTTCTAGCTGACAGGTGTTAGACAGGAGTGGTGCAGCCCCTGATGAGTAATGCTCACCAGCTCCTGTTCTTTTGTCTTCTACACAGGTACAGTGCAGATATAACTGTGTTCTTCAGCGTTTCTCCACTCCAGTCCTCAGGCCCCACTTGCCAGAAGGTTTTTGTTGTAACCACACACCTGGTTTTTTACTAATCAAGGGCATTTTTGGTGGTTAGATTTTTTCAGTCATTAAATCAGGTGTGTGAGTTCTTGTTACGACATAAACCTTCTGGCAAATGGGTCCCGGGGACTGGAGTGGAGAAACACTGCTTTAAGGAATAGTTTGTAAGCGGACCCTGAAAGTACAACGATGTTATATTTGGGTACAAACTAGGACCTTTCAGAGCAAAAAAGGTACACATGAATGATGTATTGCTGGCTATGGGGGCAATTATGGGGTACCACTCTGGTGTACAAGTCTTTGTCTCCTGGGAAACCACTCTGGCTGCTACTTTCCTTAAGGCATTCAGGCTGTTAAAATCTCATGCTTTTAAAAATTACGTTCTTTTTCAGTTGATACTTTACATGCACTTTAACAGAAAAAATGAGTTCATTATTTTTCAGAGCATCGTGACGCAACTCCGTGCGCTCTTCAATAAAAAGTTGTGAGCTCATTTATGTTTCTGCACTGCAATGAACCCTCAAACTACATCACCAAGTTGAGAAGAATTAAGATGAATATTCACCACTGCAATCTAATTGATATTCTATAGAGATTAATTATGTTAATAATAGCATAGGATAACCTCAAACCAAAGTTATGGAAATACTGGAATGATTTCTTCATAATCAATAAGGTGACAAATGATCTGGTCTTAAAGGTAAAGTAAAAGAGTCCATATTTTGAAGAGTAGGTTTCTTTCTAAATTCTAAATCCATGTTCAAGAACCTAATTCCTTTCGATCAACAGTAGCGATTGTTACATCAGCATTGCGGGTGATGATCGAACAGCCCTTTTGGGACAGTATGGGAAAAAAGGCCAGGATGGCAGGACAGCAAATACAATATACGTTGCTATGGTTATGCTGCTTGGTAACTGAGTTCCCAAAATGGACAGGAAAAGGAGGATTGTGATTGGTATAGCACTTTATCGATGTCGCGGAAAAATAATCTTTTCCATTTCGGGTTGGTTTGTTGTGTTGCATCACATCAGGTTTGGAATTCACTTCAACAGCAAGTGACCTCTGCCGTAGCCTTCAACAGCATTCTTTGCCATCCAAGTCGCATTTTACCATTGTGCTGTCATCCACTATAATGACATCCGTTTGCCGTAATCCATGTGAACGTACCATAAGAATGTTCGGCTAAGACAAACATTTGTGATTTCAGCTCTTAAAGGGTAAAGCCACCCATCTCTCCCCTCCCTCTATTCCATAAAGGTAGTCACACTGAGTTATTCTTCTACTGCTGCTGCCTCAAACTGTAAAAAAGAATGTTCAGAGCTATTTCAGAGCTGGGGTGGAACTACATTACAGGATGCAATGTGTCCTACTGAAATACGAGTGAAGATTCTCCTACTGGTACCAGACATCTTGCTTTAAGCGACTCTTTCTTGTCATTTCCTTTAATCTTCGGACTGTTATCCTTGCCACGCTCACAGGATTTGGGCTTCAGCTTCAAAAGCGAGGCACACATTGAACCCTTAAAGGAATAGTTTCTTTCAGAATGCCACCCAGTACAGTGTACAGAGCCGTGGCCATCATCAAGGCATAGCGTAATATAACCAAGGCTACTTTCAATACCCCTGTGTGCAATCATGCTACAAGGCTACTTTTATTATCCCTGTGTGCAATCATGCTACAAGGCTACTTTCATTATCCCTGTGTGCAATCATGCTACAAGGCTACTTTCATTATCCCTGCGTGCAATCATGCTACAAGTGACTTTCATTACCCGGAGCTATCATGTTACAAAGCTACGTTCATTATCCATCCACTGATTGAAGCAATGATGTTATTATCCTTATGTATTTTTTCCACATTATTTAGATGAGGGGAACACAGAGAGGGTTCGAGATAGAGATGGGATCACAGTGCAGAAAGTGTCCTGGCTGGGATTCAAACTGCTACTTCTCCGCCCACCCTTTACCTGGGAGCCAATCAGCACTAATTACCCAGGAGAAAGGGAAACCAGGGCTGGATTTGGATTTGAGGGCCATCCTTGACTATCCCTGCCCTACAACCTCACCCCATAAGTGTAATGACAAAAAATGCCCACAAAACAGCAAGAAGATGGTGGACACTTCAATGGTGTGCGGAGCCTAACCTTGTCGTTGACCAGGCTCTTCCCGTCCCAGGCCCAGCCCCGCTTGGTGAAGTAGTTGACGGTGGCGAACTCGATGAGTGCTGAGAAGACGAAGGCGTAGCAGACGGCAATGAACCAGTCCATGGCGGTGGCGTAGGCAACTTTGGGGAGGGAGTTACGGGCACTGATGCTCAGCGTCGTCATCGTCAAAACGGTGGTCACCCCTGCAGAACCATAATGGAGTTGCACGCAAATACAACATCAATCGTAACGGACAGGATTGATTTACACACAAATACAACATCAACCGTGACAGACAGTGTGGAGTTACAGACAAATACAACATCAACCATAACAGACAGGATTGATTTACACACAAATACAACATCAACTGTGAGAGACAGTGTGGAGTTACAGACAAATACAACATCAACCGTAACAGACAGGATTGAGTTACACACAAATCCAAAATCAACCGTAATAGACACGACTGAGTTACATACAAATACACCATCAACTGTAATGGACAGTACGGAATTACACACAAATACCACATGTAACTCAGTTGATGTTGAATTCATGTGTAACTCAGTCCTGTCTGTTACTGAGTTGCACATAAATACCACATCCACCGTAACAGACAGGACTGAGTTACACATTAATGCATCAACCATAACAGACACGACTGAGTTACACACAACTACAACATCAATCAAAATGACAGGACTGAGTTACACATGAATTTAACACCAACCATAACAGTACAGAGTTACACACAAATACAACATAAACTGTAACACAGTCTTGAGACGGGTCTTGATTTCCGAGAGATTTGTATCCATAAGCAGGCAGAAGTGCAAGAGCTTTAGGGTGACCAAAACTGGTGGACTGGAGAAAGCAGAGCTTCTCCAAATAATAAATCAGTGCTTATCAGTGCTCAATGGGTATGCACGGTAGCTTGCAAACTAACTAGCTTGGGAGTTTGGCAGAGTAACCACCTGGCATTACTTACTAGCATGCAGGAACTACTTTCTTGTAAATTATTCTTGCAAAAAAATTGTTCATTAAAAACTGTTTTAATTGGACTGTGTCGATAATATCTATACTATTATGTTTAGTAACCGTTTTATAAAAGCAATTACTCACTCCAGGACGTGGTATATAGAAATTGCAGCTATGGGGGTTGTAAATATTTTGTCATAAACCTTCAGGTACATATTCAAGAAAGTCTTTCCTTTTTTTATTCTTAATATAAAAAACAAACACGATCACAACACCAATAAGTGTGTCGCCAAAGCCAACCAATCACTCCTCCTAGTAACCGCCATCTTAGAGCCATCAGACATCTTATTTCCTGGCGAGATATCTGACCAAATAGATAAAATAATGGGATGGAAGCAGACCTTCCCATAAAGCTGTTGGAAGTGATCCCACAAGTGATACGCTGCTGTATGGTCTGTGTGTATATGCATTCCTCTAAGTCAGAAAAACACGATCATCTTCACACATTCAATTGCACCACAGTCAATGAAAGCAATAATGAAAGGGAATTTAAAAAGAAGTACAAACCCTGGCGGTGCCTGAGGCATACACCCCCACAGCACTGCCTGTCCTCAACAGAGACTGAGGCTCCTCTGTGCTTAAAAAAGTGTTGACACATCCTGTGAATGTCCGGGAAAATGTGCGGATGCTGTTTCAGTGGAAACGGCCTCGCCAGCTCTTTCCCCCTCAGTGCACCATACTTCCAAGGATGGAGACGTCTGCATTAAATTCATTCTAACCTTGCTGTTTTTTGACATACCTTCTATTTTAAAGGGCGGTTTGTTCTTTTCAAATGGGGGGGGGGGGGGGGGGGGGGCAAAGCCTCAGATGTTAGCAGTAGATTGCTCTGATGAAAAAATTATGATCCCAAGCAGCAAATTATTCACAGTCACATTTCCTCAGGCGAATAAACCATTATCAGCAGCGACATTTATCCAACAGTACAGCTAATCTTCCTGTTAATCTACAGATCAAAGTATGGTTGAGTTACAGCATTCTAGTTAATAGCACTGCGTTGTTTAGCCCCTGCTTATTTACATCACAGGCCTTTTATCCTCCATAAGCCAGTGAGCAGTGGCTTATACCGGAGATCCTCCGGTCACAGCCTTCAGCCAGGACTGAAAATGGACTCGCCCACACAACTGAATCAGTCCTGCTGAATCAGTACCTTCTTATTTCATCCCGTTTAAATTTTAAATCCTCTTGTGGTGTGACTGTACATAATTACATTGCGTGTCTATTGTTGGTTTTATTCACTGTTTAATTTAACCTACTTTTTGCGAAGCATTTTTTAAACTTTAAGTTAAGAGAAGTGCTAATTTTAATAATAATTACGGTTATATTTATTATCACTACTGTAGCAACATGCTGTACATATTATAATAAATAATAATGAGGTGTTATTTAGTTGAGGCTTTTATCCAAAGCCACTTACAGTTAGTAAACTAAGGAGGGGACAATCCCCCCAATATGGGGTTAAGAGCATTGCTCAAGGGCCCAACAGCTGTGCAGATCTTATCATGACTACTTTGAGGCTTGAACCACCAACCACAGGCTGCCCATATTTCTGGTATTTATGAGGTGCTGAAGCAGTAATCATTCTGATGAAGTAAATTATGCTTTTTAAACAGAACCATTGTGTGTTCTCCAGGGAAGGAATGTGAAAGTACTCACACTGCAATCCATCACACACATGCAAATGAGACTGAAATACCTCATTTATAAAATAAAATAAAATAAAAATTTTCATTCCACACTTTGATTCAATCATGAAACAAATTATGAAACCTGTCCATCCTGTCCTGCTATTATGAACCATTTCTATATTATAAAAAAACACTTTTAGAATGATTAAAATGAGTAGACAATGTATGTATTTGACAAATGATCACATACAATTCACAAATCACTTCTCAGAGCCCAAAGTGTGTACTGCAGAATATTAGAGTTCTGTAATTCAACTCCCAATAATGCTTCCCTGCTGAAACCCAAAACAGCACAAGCTAGGCATTGAAACAGCTGGTAGCTAGTTTACCAGTTAAGACCAGCTCCATTGTCAACATGGTTTGACCAGCTCAAGCTATGTTTTGAAACAGCTGGCAGCTGGAATTTCATGCTGGTCATAGATGGATTTTACATCACTTTACTTTTTTAAAATTTATTTTCAATAATATCAAAGTCTAATATCCACCACCCCCACCTCCCACAAAGCATAAGAATCTAAAAGTTTTTAGTCTGAAGTTATTTCTGAGAGCAAACACTCGTTTAGAGGACCCTTGGGGTTGTCTGAGATTTCTCTTGTACATTCACTTTCAGAGCGCAGAGAAACCCAGGGAGACTACAGGCATGGAGAATGAGAGCACAGATTCCGCAAATCCACGACACATTCCGCTCCATACTCTATATCCCTCCCTTGAAGCCTGAAACCTTTCAATTCAGGAAAAATGCACAGACTGATTACCCAGCATGCATGTGGCTTTTGTTTACCACATTAAACGTATTGGTAATCACTGCATTCATTTTTTCGCAGTGGTCGGGTACGAGGCCTTGCCTGGTACCCCTCAGGAAGTGATGTAATCAATGAGGCTAATTACCCTCAGCCCCTGGTCCCTTCTGTCACTAGGCATCGACGCGGATAAGTCAATTTTGGTAAAAGCCTCCATCCATCTCTCTGCATGTACCAAAATCTGCTTTGACTTGAGCTTCGACTTAATGGAGTCTTTAGAAGTGTCTTAACTTTTGCTATGACACTCTTTTTAACAGTATAATAACTCTTTTATTATACGTTGTAACGTTTTCATAATACTTTTTAACAACTTCACAGCCAGGCCCAATGAGTGAGTGAGTGTTAGGCTTCAATCAAGGGTGACAGTCTGCACATCAACCTCATATTCATCATTCTATTTCAAAACTACAGAGCCAAAATAACCGAAACTGTACCACTGTCCAAATACTTACGGACTGCACTGTATGTAATGCAGCGGATGGGAAATGTGCTGAGTTAGAGACAGAAGAAACAAGCAAAATGCTTTAATTTGGGTTTACTGAAGCTAATATCATTTGCTGAATTGATAATATACTCTGCGGTAAAATGATTTCAGGGATTGTGTTCATTAAATAGGAAAAAACAATCTGTGTTAGTGACACAGACCGTATAACAAAATTAAATTTTAGTCTTTGAAGGCAAGACTTTAATGAAAATGGATGGAACACACTCCAATTTCATCCGCAATTTTGAACACGATGTACTTAATATTATCAGTGGAAGCATTCCCTGTGTCTTTCATCCTTACATATCTTCCCAATAATTCCCCAAAATACCATTTATTCCTAATAACTGTGCTGCCTAATAACATGCAAACATGCCTTTCTCTAAGAAATGAATACTAGTCTTCTCTACCCATTATTATTTCATATTTATACAAATATATGGGGCACATTTTGTTTCTTTAGTTACTGTCTTTCATTCTTCTAAGTGTAAGTTCATTAAAGAACACCCTCGTAAAATGTCTATTTGTGGAGACATTACAGAAAGGTGACCGATGCTGATATTGTTCCTGACGAAGTTCATTTTCAGCGTAACGTTAAATAATGGCACAGTCTCTGAAGACGGATGAACGTCTAATGAAGCAGCGATGGCGGATGTGTTCTTTTCCTCTCAGCATACGCGATATGCTTCAGCTGTGTAGCATAAATGCTGGGAATTTGGACAAGTCAGCAAGTATGTACATGCCAGACGCACTTACGCTCCCCCCAGGGGGAGAATACACGTGTTCTACGACAGGGAGCCGTGCAGTGCATTGTGGGAAGCCTGCTGAATGATTTGTCAACCTTAGATGCCCCCTCCGTCATACAGACTGGTTAGATGTGTCATTAATGATGAGTTTCTCCATTTCATATCTCAGACCCCTTCAGCAAAACGTGTGCATTATTTAAGTCTTAATGACATCAACAAGATGAAATGTACATAATCATAATTCATTATTCATAAGGAAATGTAAATGTTTTATGAAGAATGAGCATGATGCCTTATGAAAAACAGCGTTCTACAATGTAATTTAAGATATGTTGTCACCTGAATTTGTCAGCAATCTGACCAAGGTTTATGTACATACTGAATATGTATGAATGGTTTCTGAGTTAATGGATGTAATAACTATGATGTAATGGCTTGATAATGGTGGAATTAACTCATACTCATCACAGTTCATGCTGATAAATTATTAAACTGATCACAGCATCATACAAAAAACTATGCACATCTTGGGCTGCTCAAACCTCTCAGTGGATAGGCTACAGCTGCAGAAGACTTAAGTAAAAAAATAAAATAAAATAAGTCTAATACATGCTCACTGAGTGTATGTGGTTATTTTCCACCTTAATTTTGCCAGAGGGAAGTTGCAGTAGGTCTTTGATGAAACTTGACTTTCATCCAGGAAATTTTCATTTAGGTAGCAGTAAAACAGAATCGCTATGAACAAGCATATCAAATGTAATTCTATACTCTCATATCCTCTAGCTCAGTAGCACTGGACAGGTAATTAATCTGTCATGTTTCATCACAAATATTTGGTGCAAAATGATCCCTTTCTGATGTCTGAATGTCACGTAGCCAATAGTCTTTTAGAAAAGTTTAAAACATTTAAAAAATGTAATGTAACTGCTATTGTACTGTCATTTGCTTATATTTGTTTATCTGTGCAGCGCTACTGCCTCCTGAGCCAAATGCTCTCCTGGATATGAATCTTTTTTTAAATAATCTGTCTACATTTTAATGGGTTCTGTCTTTTATGATTCACTTTTTACTATATTCTAGCAAGAAACCATAGATTTAGGTTTGATAACTCCAATGCACATATCTGCAAAAGTCTACATTCACCAAGCGGTGTACACTTGAGCTATGGAGCTCAAGAAAAGAGAAAAGTCTGTCATTTCTATCAGATATCATTATATGCATGACGGGACTATCAGCCAATTACAGCAGATAAGAAAGGTCCTGCACCACGGCCTTCCTTTGTGAGTCAGATTGACTTTACTCAAATTGTATATGCTAACACACTTTTTTCTGACTTGATTGACAAGCATTTTAAATGTGAGAAAATAAATGGAAAGGTCCTCCTCCCCAGAGGCAGAGGGAGTTAAGGTGGTGTGCCGTACAAACCAATGAGCTACATTTGGCATAGAGACTTAAGCTGACAGGTTTCCCATATTAATGCAATGTGTGAAAATATGGTGAAATGTTCGTTCATATACATTTGCTGATTTTCTGTTCTTCCCTGGCACACCAAAGTAAAGAAGTGCTTTATGTGTAGTATTTCAAATGAAAAATTTGACAGTGTCAGAAGCCCTAAATTTTCAGCTTGTGGACTGATGTGAAAAGCTGAGAGAAAAAGGGAAGGAAAATGAATCAAACTGCAGAATCAAACAGCTCACAGCTTTATGACACTTGTAAATGAGAAATCATCAAATGGTACCATTTCCTTCTTCACTGTGTGTTATGCAGGCACATATACACACACACACACACACCTATACAAGCACACATGCACACACACACAAATACACATATACACATATGCCTGCACACACATACACACACACACCCATACAGGCACACACCGCTACAGTATGTACACACACACATGAACACACACGCACACACACACCAAACCCATACAGGTATGCACACACCTACAGTACGTACACACACACACACCTACGCATGCACACAAATTACACACACACACGCACACACCCATACAGGCACGCACACACCTACAGTACGTACACACACACACACCTACGCATGCACACAAATACACACACACACACACACACCTACAGTACACACACACACACACACTCACCAAAGACGGTTCGGGCGGGCACAGATTCTCTGTTGAGCCAGAAGGACACCTGGGAGAGGATGACGGTCATGATGCAGGGCAGGTAGGTCTGGATGACAAAGTATCCAATCTTCCTCTTCAGGTGGAAATGCACCGTCATGACTGTGTATTCACCTGGAGAGAGAGGGAGGTCATGACACAGAGGCTGCCATGGGAACTAGAGCTATACATCCCAGGGCAGGTGGACCAGTGTCTATCATTGCAGTACAGGGCAGTACTTACAGCATGAAAGTACTATCAGTACAGTACAGTATTTAGAGCACAAATGTACTATCAGTGCAGTACTTACAGCAGGAAAGTACTATCAGTTCAGTACAGTAGTTAGAGCACTAAACTACCTTCAGTACAGTACAGTACTTACAGCACTAAACTACTATCAATACAGTATTTACACCATTAAAGTACTTCTCTGCACCATAAACATTTAATGTCTTATTTTGATTTCTCTATTGACCATGTGGTCCACAGTAATGGATTCTTAGACGTCTCAGTGTATAGAACGGGGGTCAGAATTGATTTTCAACGTGTCGTGACTTTTCGCTACACCACACAATTACTTCACATCTTTCCTCTAGGGTCCTCATCGCACTTGTCCCTGCGTTCGATTTGCACTTCATTGTACGTCGCTCTGGATAAGAGCGTCTGCTAAATACCTTTAATATAATGTAATGTATAATATTAACAGTAGTGGGTGGTCTGAAGCGTGAGGTTTGCACGCTCGTAAGCACTCTCTCAATAGATGTTGCACAATCACTTCCATCTACAGGCTTTGTGTGGTTCTAACAGCCAGACGCTGCAGAAAGGGCTCATGGGAAATGGAAGAGACGTCGGTTATTTGGGAGCACGGAGGGGTCACAATCCGCACTGTGTCTCTAAATGACATCATCCCCCACTCCCAGAGTCTCTGTTGCAGTCCTCTCGCTCTCTCTTTGTGGCGGACGCTTCCTGTTTTTATTCGCTGTGCTGCTAACGTGAGGCCAAATTGCTTTTTTGACTGCTGATCGTGACAGGAGCGGTGCTGATCTTCCATCTCATCTCGCTGCTCAAAATCTCGCCTTCTGCTCCCATGAGCCTTGCAATCTGATTGGCCATTGAGCAAAGGAATGCAATGAGCATGGTTGTTATGAAGACAGACGGTATCTTACCTCATACACAATACAAAATTCATAAAAGATAACTTTTTTTCCTTATCCTTGAGGGACCTTTGTGTGGGAGGTGAGAGAGCGGTAGTCCTAAGATCACCCGCAATCATTTTGTGGTTACCATGGCAGCATCTGCAATTTATTTTGTTATATGGTTGTACAAAGCCTCGGAAAATTATGTTCAGATTTGAAAGATATTAGGTGCTCAGAAACGATAACGTCAATGTTTCCTTAGCAATAGCCATTCATTTTAGTAATATTAATAATCATAGTAGACAATGTTTTTGGTGTGTACGTGTGTGAGTGTGACACCTGTATTACAAGCGTAGCCAGAGCAGTTATATATTTGCTGCCATTAAGGTGATTCATAAAACGAGACACAATAATTAAAATAGCATCTGTTCCTGTGCTCCCTAAGACAGATGGGACATTATCGCTGTTAATATGCATCACTTTGATTGTAATTTGACTGAAATGTACTCTATGCTCTGTATTGTCACAATGCTTTACAAGCTGGGCAGCCATTGCAAGTTTGCAAGCTCAATTCATAGTTTTTAATTAAGCTAGCTTGGAGGACGCATATAAATAGTGGCACTGATGTACTGTATATAGTTCCTGAAAAAAATGTAGATGAGTTTACTAGCACCACTTCTCCTAAGAAGGTTGGTGGCTCAAGCCTCGCTGTGGCCATTATACGATCCGCACAGCTGTTGGGCCCTTGAGCAAAACCCTTAACCCCATATTGCTGCAGGGAAGATCTCCCCCTGCTTAGTCTAATCAACTATAAGTCACTTTGGATAGAAGCATCAGCTAAATAACTCATTATTATTTATTATTATCCCAAGTCCTGTGGTAGATAACATCCACAAGATGATACAGCTATCCATGGATCATAACAGAAGAACAGCCTGCAGTCAGTGTCCTCTGGTGTGGAGTAACTCATACAGCAGCACTTTGTATAAGTGAGAACACGGCAAAACAAGCAAACGTAAACTGAAGCTAGCTTGCTAGCAGTACGAAGACACAGCATATGTATGTGACTACTTGGAACTGTTTTAGTTGTTCAGCATTCTTTATTGAAAGGAAGAACGTGGTCCCATCACTTTTATAGGTTACATTACATTATTACATTATTGGCATTTGGTAGACTAAGCAGGAGACAATCCTCCCCTGGAGCAATGCAGGGTTAAGGGCCTTGCTCAAGGGCCCAACAGCTGTGCAGATCTTATTGTGGCTACACTGGGATTCGAACCACCAACCTTGCCTGTCCCAGTCGTTTACCATAACCACCACGCTACAGGCCGCCCCTGGACCAACGGCATTGTGGATTTCTGGGTAGGTAGTCTCACATATGATGTAAGGTCCGGATGTCGTGCTCCGAAACAAGGACATGCCAAGAAGCAGCCCACATTCCTCTCTCTCTCTCCCCCTCCCTTCTCTCTCCCACCCCACTCCCTCCATCTCTCTCTGTCCTTCCCCTCCCTCTCGCTCTCTGTCCTTCCCCTCTCTCCCACTCTCTCTCCCCCTCCCTTCTCTCTCCCACCCCGCTCACTCCCTCTCTCTGTCCTTCCCCTCCCTCTCTCTCTGTCCTTCCCCTCCCTCTCTCTCTCTGTCCTTCCACTCCCTCTCTCTCAAGGCTGCATGCGGATGGCTCCGTCCAGCCGGATGACCTCTCCGTTGATCACGGGGTCCTCGGCCACCGAGGTCACCAGGTGAGCGAACTCGGCCGGGTCCCCGAGGCGGGAGGGGAAGGGCACCTGGCGAGCCAGGAAGGTGGGCACCTTCTCTGGAAGCCCAGACAGGAGGGGCGTGGAGAACAGGCCGGGAGCTATGGTGACCACGCGGATCCCATGTCACGGGCATTGGGGACCGTCATCGCTACGATCCCTCCTTTAGAGGCGGAGTGCGTTGCCTGACCAACCTGTCCGTGGTACGCTGCCACGCTGGCCGTGTTGATGATGCGGCCCCGGTGGCCGTCGGCGTCGCACTCGTTCTCACACATCGCCGCCACGGACAGCCGGATCACGTTGAAGGTGCCCGCAATGTTCACAGTAATGACTCTGGTGAAATCCTCTAGGCTGCGGGCCTGGTGCTTCTTGAAGTTGTAGGTCTTGGCAGCCACAGCAATTCCAGCACAGTTCACTGCAAGGTCCAGGCGGCCAAACTTCTCACGGGCAAAAGACACGGCAGAGAGCACATCTGACTCCGAGGTGACGTCCGCGGGAGCGAAGGCACATCGGTCCCCCAGGCTCTGCGCCACGCTCTCTCCGTCCGAACTCGGCAGGTCCAGGATCGCAGCGCTGCACCCCATATTCACCAGCCGTTCCACCGTGGCCCTCCCCAGTCCAGAGGCCCCTCCTGTGACTAGCCCCACCATACCCTTGACACTCCGAATGTTTGCCATTTTCACACGCTGCCGACGGTAAGTCAGGGTCCTCTGCACTTTCTCCGAACCACTCAGGAGCGCCGCTTCCACACCATAGGTGACATCATTTTCATTGTGTGTACCCTGTGAGTACCTTATTTAAAAGGATATCTAAATCTATTATAAGGAATCTGGTGCCATTGGACAAAATCATGTCTGCAGATTGTATAGAAATGGTGATGCACAGCAGTTTCTTCACTCAATTAATTCACTCTAGATCTAGCCATTCTGAGTCACTCTTCTTCATTCAATCAAAACAGGTCAAACAAGCTAAAATTAGAAACAGTCTGTGCAGGAAACACAACATGTGCCTACTGCTTTTATGTACTGTGAGAACACTGTGTGAAAAGAACACACATTTATGCATTCTGTAAACAGTCAATGGTTTGGCTAGCAATAATACCCTCGGCCCACCCTTTCTGTATACTCTGTTAAATGGTATGACCACCCATTGGCCAAAGCGAGGTTACAGATTGAGTATTGACCTACTCTTTTAATGTTTTCTTTCAAGAACTCTATTAACAATCCATAGTGATTGTTACATCAGCATTCAATCATTCAGTTAAAAAATAAACCTGCTCCCACCTTAAAGGGCTAACTTGATATTTCCTGGTTCAACAACACAATGCACACTCGCCTCACACAATGCAGGTACATAGCAGCCGACATTGTGAATAGAGACTGCATTGACATTTCATTCGCCGTGTGGCCGCTCTCATACAGTGCAGCTGACTGTGTGCGATAGAGCTGGTGTTAGCTTTCAAAAGGTAATAATCACCATGATGCTCCTGACCACAATATTCAGCCCTTTCTGGGACAGAAGGGATGATGGTCAGAGTGACTGAGAACCTTGCATTTATGTGAGGGAGGAACAGAACGGCACAAAGAACAAACCCATTACGGACTTCTTCGCTTTCCCGCGGCACTCCGTTAATACTGCCAGCTGGCCGAGGCGAGCCTGGCTCTACACTGCCGAACGGGGAGGGATTCCCGGCTAATCCGGAGCGGTTTGGCATTCCCGACGCCCACACGTTGGGAATGGACCCAGGCCTTTTGTCTGTCTCCGGGTCCTGTGCCAGCTCCACACGCGACTCTCAGCAGTTTAGGATGAAGCCTCTCTCCTGGCCCACTGATCCCGAAAACCGTAAAAACCGCAGAGCCTGAAATCCTCCGTCTGTCACACCGAGCAACAACGCGCAGCCGTGAGATTCACGAGGTCAGAGCTAAATTCCAAATTCCCAGAGCTGACAGCCTTGCGTCCATCTTTCCCAGGTGACAGAGTTCAGCTCAAGGGCAGGAAAAGCGCAGGGAGCTAAACTTGCCTGGTGTAATTAATCCAACCGAAAGGTTTAGTATTTCATAGGTTCCAGTACACCATACAAGCTCAGTATAATATATTCAAGTATTTGCATCCAAAACAATGAGGTATTTCACTCAGGTCGGATTTGGAATATGTAGAACAGTAAACATTAGTAACATCGAGCATGTGGCATGATGTGGTTTTAGTTTGACCAGGCAGCAGGACATCATCAATAAAGAGGAGTACACAGGGAGATAACTCACTGGAACAGATAACCCTTCAGAGCAGGGGGATGCGTCATGACTATGGACATAAGTGTCAAATGTGAGCTTTTCTTAGAAACAAACTGATGAGGCCTCTGGTGCTGAACTCTCAGGAGACGGCCAGTATTTCTGACCCGTAGCTTTGAGAAAAACAAAACAAAATCAATTCCTTGCATGTAAGCATCTCTCTGTCAATATATGTAATTAATTAAATATATGTGTGCATTTGTGTGTATGCATGTGTGCGTGTGCATACATACCCTTTCCTGTCAGTGTGTCTTTGTCTGTGTGTGTATGCATGTGTGTGTATTTGTGTGGACACATAGTACGTGAAAGTCAATGAGCGTAAGTGAGACAGACAGAAAGAGACAGAAACCTTGTACTCTGATCTGTAAAGAAATCTGCCATTCCCTTCTGAAGCCCATTGCTGCCCATGCTTCGCATTAAAAGTCACTGATGCCTCGTAACTGGAGAGCCTTCCTCTGACTCCCCCTCAGCTGAGATGTGCCGATTACAGAACGATCGGTGCGATAACGACTCTCCGGCTTTGCTCCTCAGTTGACAGGTCGGCGGGAGCTGAAAGCGTTTAGCTACACAGCCCAAACGAAAGCGGGATAACAAGGAGCCAAGCAGGTTTTCCCTCTGAATGGCCCAGAATGCAAAAAGAACATCATTTACTTCACATCTTCTGGTTCAAAAGCAGCTGTGTGGATATTTTCAGGTTGTCAGCATAAGTTTGAGGTGAAGCCGTTCACCTGGAACAGTATTTCAGAGTTGGCACATCACACGAGTTCTGTATGAACAGTCAGGGACAGGTAGATAGAATGTGCCCTGGCCATGGCACGAAGCTTTCAGCTGATTGGTGTACTCATTTACACATTCACAGCTGACTGGTGTACTCATTTACACATTCACAGCTGATTGGTGTACTCATTTACACATTCACAGCTGATTGGTGTACTCATTTACACATTCACAGCTGATTGGTGTACTCATTTACACATTCACAGCTGATTGGTGTACTCATTTACACATTCACAGCTGACTGGGGTGCTCATTTACATATTCATAACTGATTGGTGTGCTCATTTACACACTTATAGCTGATTGGTATGCATTTACACATTATATTTCAGATAATGTATAGACAAGATTAAATAAATACTAATTTATTTTTGGAATGCACATCATGGTAACAATTGTTAATCAAACTAGAGAAAGGGAGACTGAGCAACAACATACAGGATTCCAGCATTGTCTGTCTCAAGCTAACACTGATCCAAAGATCACAAGTTAATACTGAGTCAGAGAGCACAAGCTATCACTGATCCCAAGATCTGAAGCTGAAATTTATCCCAAGATCTCTGGCGAATACTGAGCCAAAGATTCCAAGCTAACACTGATCCAAAGGTCTCAAGCTAACATTGATCCAAAGATTGCAAGCTAACTCTGACCCAAAGATCTCAACTGAACACAGATCCAATGATCTCAAGCAAATACTGATCCTGAGCTCACAAGCTAGCACTGATCCTGAGATCTCCAGCTAACATAGGTCCAAATTTCTCAAGCCAACACAGATCTAAATATCTCAAGCTAACACAGATCTAAAGATCTCAAGCTAACACAGATCAAAATATTTCAAGCCAACACGGATCAAAATACCTCAAGCTAACACAGATCCAAAGATCACAAGCAGACACAGATCAAAAGATCTAAAGCTAACACTGATCCAAAGATCAGAAGTTAATACTGAGTCAGAGATTCCAAGCTAACATTGATCTTGAGATCTCAAGCTAACACTCCTCTCGAGACAGTCTGAGACTGCATCAGTATTGCCATCTGTGATTCCCTCTCTTGAGTAAAGCCCTGCTGAAAAGGGGAACCACAACGGTATTAAAATGCCTCTAGACTGTGTGTGCCAGCAAAATAACCAAGGGATTAGTTATCTGTGCTGCTTTTGCTGGAGTTTGTTCTCTGTGAAAAATACTTTTCAAAGGATTAAGAGATGAGTGGAGAATAAAGGTGGAAGGCGATGGGGAATCACACAGCTCAGATTTCTTTAGCTCAGCCGGAGGCGTGGAACTGCTCCAGCCTAAAATGGAGTCACAATGCAGCAGCCGCATGCATTATCTCCCCCTGTGCAATTATCCAAGAGGAAAACGATACAGAGCCGCACTCCTGCATTCTATACAAAATGCACTGATACACACACTGATATGCACTGCAATGTATTGATGTACGCAGAACTATACGGCTATACACTCACCAAGCACTTTATTAGGAACAACTTATTCATGCAATTATCTCATCAGCCAATTGTGCGGCAGCAGTGCAATGCATACAATCATGTGGATATGGGTCAGGAGCTTCATGTTCACATCAACCATCAGAATGGGGAAAAAATGTGATCATAGTGATTTCGACCGTGTCATGATTGTTGGTACCAGACGGGCTGGGTTGAGTATTTCTGGGATTTTCACACGCAACTGTCTCTATAGAGACTTTAATGCTTTATTTTTATGTTATGGTAAGTTGTGAAAGTACTTTAATCCTTATATTATGCTCAAATCTAAATGCATCCTTACAATACTGCAGTCTGGCTATAGCTAATGTGTGGAACAATGTGTCTTAACATTTTTCTCATAATTTTCTCAATGTGGAAAAAAGGTTTACACGGCATCCAGAAAATGGATGGTTTGGAAAATAAATACACCTTATTAAAATGTTATTATTTACCATAATCTTATTGCAGCTTTGCTATTCAAATAAACTAAATGTGCACTGCCTGTGAATTGTATAATATTGTTTGAACATCTAAACAGATTACTTTATGAATTGTGTTGTACATTCAGTGTTACTGTAGAAATGTCAGCTTGTTACTTCAAGCATAAAATAAGATGTCTGCTGTTTTTGTCCCAGTGGCACAGGAAATAAATGTTGAATCTTTAAAGAGCAGCGGGCCCCAGCCTGTCACTGTGGCTCAGCTTCATATCGGGGGGTCAGATGGGGTCCGGGGGACCCCTGCAGGGGAACACTGATCACACCTGAGGGACAGGTCAAGGGTGAAGATGGATTCTCCGCATGAAAGCTAAGCGCTCAGTTAGCAGCTAACAACTTCACATTTCCTACATGGGTTGCCTCATTAAAGTACTGCAGGGCTTAACTGCACCAAGGCCAGGCAGCTAATTTCCTTTGAGTTTACTGTCTGGTGAAAAACACGGGCTGCATACATGATGAATCATTTCACACGTTAAGGAATAACATATGAAAATGGAGGTACTGCAGAGACCCGAAGGCACATTTAGAGACAATGGAATTAATAATCTATTACATTACATTTTACATTTTTGTCATTTGGCAGACGCTTTTAATCCAAAGCGATTTACAAGCACATAGGTTCTTCTACAAGTTTAAGCATCACACCCAGAACTAGTCAAATACACATAAAGGGCTGCTCTAAACAAAAATACATATTAGTCTATCCATCTTTCTATCCTCTTGTCTATCTGCCTATCTTTCTTTGTTTGTCTGTCTAGCTGTCTGTCTGTCTGTCTCTGTCTATCCATCTATCTGTCTGCCTATCCATCTACCCATCTACATCTTTCTATCCAAAAAAATGCATTTCATGTTGATGTGACCATTATTGCCCAGAGCAGACACACCCAATAAAGCCACAGGGCTGCTTACAAAAGGCTTTGCTTGATCCACAGGTCGATCTTTTATACGTCACAAATTCCAAAAACATACTTGCTTCCTGGAAAGGATGTGCTGATATTTTCATGTTCAAGAAAACTTTGGGAGCCTCCTAGCTCCGGCTCCTAGCTCCTTGAAGGAACTGGAATCTACTTAAAGATGGTGGACCTTGATCAACTTCCGGGCAAAGAACAAGGAGAAAGTTTGGAACGAGCCCCTGGGCTGGGAAAAGGACAGGAGTGGGACATACCTGTACTGGATTTAATGGTTTCTTCCCCAACAGTCTGTCCCAGCAGGTCGTACTGGTTCAGCCGGGACCCATCCGGTGCCACAGCCACGGAATTAGTGGCGTTTCGAGTCCAAACGTACGTCACCTCGGAGAGCGTGTAGGCATCTGCAGAGGAGGGCAAAAATAACACACCCAGTGTTTACAGTCTAGTTTTTTTTATTCTGGGCACAAAGTCTATAGTGCAGCACAGAAGGCCATTATGTCGTCCATTACTAACTGCATCCTTTGTTATCCCATGCTTTGAAAATGTGAAAATATCAGAAACCCTGCGTTGCTGCGAATACAAGCCAGCGGCTCTCCGTTTCGCTGGAATTGGAAGTACAGTGCACACGCGGCAAGATTTATGAGAGCAACACTCTGAGACTGTGCTCTTTAAATGAGTTCCCCTAAAAAATTATGTGAAAAAGGACTTCATTTCTGTATAACTTGGTGCTATGTGTATAATTGAAGGATGTATTTGCACTTACACCTACTTGTACATTTGGTAAATAACCTTAGAATAAACTTCTTATTCTTAAACAACGAGTAAATACTGGCACAATAATATTTGTGTTAATGTAGAAATTAGTCCAGCAATCAGGAAATCAGGAATTCAGGCAGGTTGTGAAGGTAAAAGATGAATAAAACTGCAAGTATCCCTGTTAAAACGGGGCTACGGTGCCCAGAAGCACAGTGTCCAGCCCCTGGATTGGTGATCTGCTGTAAAGCTGCAGTGGTTAGAGCCACCATCAATGCCAGCTGTCCATTTGGCAGCCTTCTGCATATCAGCTCTACAGCGGTAGACCAGCGGAAAGACCCTTCACCAACTGCTCTCTATGTTTTCACAGCTGACTCTCATCTTGAACACTGTCTCAACTGTCCTCTACAGACCATATATATGATAGATCAGCTATCTACTGTCATTCATGTGCTTGTCAAGAAGTGTAGCTAAAATTTCAGACGGGGTAAATGCTAGGGCTAATTAAGTAATTAAGGGCAGAAGTTGGAATGAAACCAGAAACAGATAGGTCTACCCACCTACTCAGCCAACATTCAAAATATATCCAATTAAAGATTCTTCAGCTAACCATTTTTGTGGTTCCTCACACTCTAACAAGTGATACTTGAGACCAATGTTTCTACACATGCTTACACCCTGGCCCCTTCATTTGGGGCAGCCTGTAGCCTTGCGCCGAAGGTGCTTGACTGGGACCTAAAAGCTTGGTGGTTCAAGACCCGATGTAGCCATGATAAGACCCGCACAGCTGTCTTGGCAAGGGCCTTACAGTTGATTGTCCCCTACCTAGTCTAATCAACTGTAAGATCCTTTGGATAAAAATACAGCTAAATAACCACAAAGCTGTAGGCTGTACCTTAACCACAGGGCTAAAGGCTGTACCTTAACCACGGGGCTGTAGGCTGTACCTTAACCACAGGGCTGTAGGCTGTACCTTAACCACAGGGCTGTAGGCTGTACCTGAACCACAGGGCTACAGGCAGTACCTTAACTGCTGGGCTACAGGCTGTCCTACACTGTGGTGAACTGAATGGACTGTACAAGTAAGAAGTAAGCCGCTGGCCTGTGTAGCTGTGGGATGATGCTAGTCGTGTTTAGAAGTGGCAGATGGCCTTAGGTAACGAGGGAGGTTAGAAAAACTGAAATTGAAGGTGGAGAGAATGGGGGGTGGGGGAATTGTGTGACTGAACATTCGCCTGAGTGATTACTGATGTGGAGATGGCTATTGCCGTGGCAACTGCCGCTGTGTGTGACTGGCGTGTGGATGGGAAGACTCAGGATTCTGTCTGCATTAACACTCGCCAAACCGACAGCGAAAATAAAAAAATATGCGAGAGGTTTAAAATGACACGAGTCTGACACCTTTTTGTTACATTCCTGAAAAGACAGAAATAACATTTTCACTACGAGAGGCAGTCTACTTAAAATAATGACTTAAGTGAAGGTAGTTAGGCTTGTTCCTGTGCTTTCAGTAAAGCGATGTTCCTTAAAGAACAAAAGACCTACAGTCAGGACCTGGCTAACGCATACTGTGCGAGTGCCTGCACTCAATAAACCCACTTCTGTGAAATAGAAATATGTAATATATACAGTATACTGTAGCCTAGTGGCTAAGGTGCTTGACTGGGACCCAGAAGGTTCAAGCGCCTGCGTAGCCGCAATAAGATCTGCACAGCTGTTGGGCCCTTGAGCAAGGCCCCTAACCCCGCATTGCTCTCAGGGGGAATTTTCACTGCTTATGCTTAGTCTAATAACTAAGTAACTTTGGGTAAAAGCATCAGCTAAATAACAAATTAATGTAATTAATTAACAATAATGGCATTATTACAACCTTGGAAATATTTAACCTTGACATAAATATTGAATCTCTAACCAGTTTGCACACATTTGTATTTATTGAATAATTTTGTCCACCCTCAAACACATACTTACAGCTGCCAAACTTCAGAGGACAGGAGTGTGAGTCCATGGGGAAGTCTTCCAAGTGCATGGGACACTCTGCCTGTACCGTCAACCTGGGATTACACACATGCACACACACACACACACACACACACACACACAAAGTCACAAAATGATTTTGCTCAGTTAACAGACAGCCACTTCCATCACATAACAATTCAAACATGTTTCTGTAAACCAGTGGTCACCAATCCTGTTTCTGGAAATCTACCATCCTTTAGGTTTTCACTATAACCCTAACACAGCATACCTCATTCAACAGCTAGAGCAGGGCTGCCCAACCTTGTTCCTGGAGATCTACCATCCTGTAAGTTTTCACTCCAACCTGAACAAAGCACCCCTCATTCAACAGCTAGAGCAGGGCTGCCCAACCCTGTTCCTGGAGATCTATCATCCTGATCTTTTCACTCCAAGCCTAACAACGTATTTGACAGCTACTGATCTCATCAAGCTGCTAATGAGTAGAATCAGGTAGGCCAAATTAGGGTTGGAGTGAAAACCTACAGGGTGGTAGGTCTCCAGGATCAGATTTTGGTAGCCCTGCCCTAGCTGTTGAATGAGGTGTGCTTTGTGACCACACACATGACTGACTTTAACCCCAAAGTCAGGTTACATGACTGACAATCACACCTAGCACATTCATGAAATGAAGCCCCAGTTTGCCACACATATCCACCCACCTCAGCTGCTACAAGTTGATTGGCCATTTATCAGTCATGTGACCTGACTGTGGGGTTAAAGGTCAACAGGGAAGGCTGACTGCTAACATAAGAGAATGCATATTCGTCTAATTCAGTTTTGGCCTGTTATTTTATTTTTGACTATTTCTATTGACCACCGCACAGATAAAATTATATAAAAGAGACAATATATTAAAAACCATATGACGGAGCACATCATTTAGATTTTGTCTTTCAGCAGAGTTGAATAATGCATAAACATATGAAAGTTAATTAACAAACTTATAGCTTGCAGCCTAACGTTACTATGGGAATCAATTATCAGTAGTTGTGCAGAGAATCTATGTACACGTTATGCAATTAATCTAGTAGTGCACCAGAGCACGACCAGGCGATAAAATTAGGGTACACACTGAACCCCCCCGACCTCCAATCTGCCCCCTCTCTTATACAGTACAGACTGAATTTGCTTATCCAAAGCAACATAAAGAACTGTATCATCCGAAGGTTATTTTGGCAATTCTGCACAGCGACTCTACACACTGAACCCCCCCAATTGGCCCTCTTTGGAACAGCACTGGATCTGTATTTATTTTGGCACAGTGAGTGGCCATCTACATGATTGTGGCTAAGCGAGCTCATTAATGCTGTAGCCTCATAGGTGACCCAGCTGAATAGGGGGGGTGCATTCCGTGCATAAATTGCAGCTTTATGAAGGAGGCGGCTTCATGCACACATTTAGATGGATGAGGGCAGGAGCAGTGGGGGGCAGGGGGGAGGGGGTCAAGGGGGGACCAGAGAGTAGGGGGGGTGGGGGGGTAGAAACGTTGCCTCACACATTCATCATTTGACAGAAAGCAGCCGCAGTGGTAAATCCAACCCCCAGAGACCCTTGGGCCTCATAAAACCAATAATCTAACACCAGAGTGCTGAGTCTGCGATACATGGTAAATGCATACACATTACACTGTGATAGCTCCGATATTATCATTATTATTATTTTTAGTATTAGTCGTAGTAGTAGTAGTAGTAGTCATAGCAGCAGCAGAAGTAGTGGTAATAACATTAACAGGAAGAAGGAAAAAGAAGAAGTAGAAAAAGGAATTATACAGTGCCTCCATGTTTGGGACAAATACCCATTATGTCTTAATTTGCCTTGCCACACTTGATTTGCCACAATTTTAGATTTCACACAATTAATAATTAAAATTACAGTGGTGTTTATACAGTTTATACAATTTCAGGGCACCATAATGTTTGGGCTTCATAGCTGTCTCCACAGGTAATTTCTCAGGTGTGTTTAATTGCCTCCTTAATGCAAGTATAAGAGAACTCTCAGCACCTAAATTTTTTTGTGACACAAATATTAACTTAAGCAAGAGCAAAGTATGGAGGAGAGGAGGAACTGCCCAAGATCCAAAGCATACCACCTCATCTGTGAAACATGGTGGTGGGGGTGTTATGGCCTGGGCAAGTATGGCCGCCAAAGGTACTGGCCCAATTCTCTTCATTGATGATATAACTGATGATAGCAGTAGGAAAATGAATTCTGAAGTGTCTAGACACATCCTATCTGCTCAAGTTGAAGCAAATGCTTCAAAATTATTGGCAGCAAGAGAAGTATGTCAAACATACTGCTAGTTTTTCAAAGCTAAAAAATGGCCAATTCTTGAGTGGCCAAGATAATCGCCCAATCTGAATTGAATTGAGCATGCCTTTCATACACTGAAGAGAAAACTTAAGGGGACTAGCTCCCAAAACAAGCATGAGCTAAAGATGGCTGCAATACAGACCTGGCAGAGCATTACCAGAGAAGACACCCAGCAACTGGTGATGTTCCTGAAGACTTCAAGCAGTCATTGCATGCAAAGGATATGTAACAAAATACTAAACATGACTACTTTCATTTGTCCCAAACATTATGGTGCCCTGAAATGGGGGATATGTATAAACACTGCTCTAATGTCTTTATTAAAATCTCCACTTTAAATGTGCACTTTAACCACATGTGATTTTTAAAATTACAAATCCTAAATTGTGGAGTACAGAGGCAAATAAATACATGATGGGTCTTTGTCTCAAATATTATGGAGGGCACTGTATATAGCTAGTTGTAGCAGTAGCAGTGGTGGTTATAGTACTATTTGCTAGGCTGGCACTATCCTTCAGGGCAGGCTGGAGAGATTTCATTAAACACTGTCCATTTATACAGCGTACAGTAACTGCTGCAAGCCCCTGGCCAACAGCTAACCTGGGAATACAACCAGCATGAAGCCAGTTAAACAGCCATCAGCATGAAGATTTAATGAGCATAAACACCAAGAGGAAATCAATCCCAGAGAAACACACACACACACACACACACACACAAACATATGTGTGCAAATTTGTGTTTGATTAGAAGCGAACTAACAAATTCTGATGGATTGTGCACAAAACGTATGATTAGCATAAATTGATGGCCCTAAAATACCTTATAAGGACCACATAATTAAATTCCAAGCAATTTAAAGAGATGGCCAAGAAAAGATGAAAATAATTTATTTTATGCTGTGTGGCCTACACGGGATCTGATTTTTAAAATATAACTATATTATATCTATATTGATATTGTTCGCTGTTTATTCTGGTAAAAAATGGACAAGGAAAAGCTGATTGTCCTGGTGGAGAAACATCAAGCGATGTACCAAACTAATGCTAACATCAAAACATAGTTTATTGCTAATTAGCCTACTAGCGACTATCAGACACAGGACCCCAGGCTTTTGGGAGTTTGCAAAGCTCTCTGCTGAGAGAGGCGATAACCCCAACAACCATGTATGCTACCTGATTTTGTGAAAGACATAAAATAACAGAGATTCACCAAGGACGCTCAATCTCAGCTCTACTGACAATGCAGGAGACTTATGGGGGCGCAAGATAAATACACTAAACACCACAAGGGTATCAGACACTTGACCCGGGGCTATCGGGAGTTCGCAAAGCTCCCCACTGAGAGGGGCGATAACTCAAATAACTGTGTATTTAGACTCAGTGAAATACATCAAATAATAACAGACATGCACTAAGAAGGAAATGAAGACAGTGAACTTTGGGGCAGAGACCAAACCACCTCACTGAATTAAAGCAAATATTAGGTGGCTGTCAACCTTGGAAACAGCACGCCACGGTGAAAAGACACAGTGGTGCCAAGAGAACGTACAACATACAGATAGGGTGAAGGTTGTCTTATCCCTTGTGCTTTCCCCAAGCTATTGTAAGTCTGAACCAGCCTTTTAATTACAAAAAGGGCTTCAGTACTCCAACTGTCCACCTTAAACTCAGCCTAAAGCTCCTCACTTGACAAAGGCAGTCTTTAAAGCTCCTTACTTGAGAAAAACGTAGCCTTTAAACGAGCCGGGAATAAAACTAGGTGGATGGACAGCATATGAGAGCAAGAGATCATAAAGGGGAGCAATAAATTCAAACCCCAACACTTGGTCTAGACCAAAAGAAGTTGCTAACTGGCTCTCCAACTTTCACGTCTGATATTTGTGCACAAAATAAAATGTGATGGTGAAAGTGTGACAGACGGTCCTCACAGTGTTGCTGTGTGTTCAGCTCCCATACTCTTCGCCACAGCAGGGAAGCGAGTATAGTCAGAAGCACGCCTATCATATGTGCATAGATGAAACTGAAAAAGTGAAACGTAAAATGGAAAATGGGGATAGGACACGCAAGTGAAAGAAACGCGGGGCTTAAATAGAAAGACACGCATCTGCCGTTAATTGGGAATCAGATCGCACAGAACACATAAAAATTAGGCAATAATATAGCCAGCTCAAACCACAAACAAAATGCAATCCTGCATTTTCGTGATTTTTAGGTTTTATTAAAACGTTGAACTTTAACAAACACCACTGTCAGTCAAAAAATGCATTTTACGCCCACAAGCGGCCGATTGAGGGCTGCGGGTGTGGTCCAGGTGGCTTTGCCGCGAGCAGTGTGTCTTCAATGTTAGCATTGCTGCCAAGTCGGGCTTCAACGCTCCCTCCATAGGAATTAAATAGCTTGAGGCTGTGTGGAGCGTTTTCAGGGCGTTTACAGGACCTGCGCACTTCTCCACAGACTCAAGGCTGAATCGGTGCCTCGTATCTATGCTCATGAACCTTAAAGTGTCACCCCCAGAGGGAAACAGACATTTGCAGTGTTTAGTGCAGATGAGGCCATGAACACAAGGAATCAAAGAAGGGGTCATTTAAGGAAAGTTGAGTTGAGTTCCCTGGACTGCTCCTGAACTGCTCCCATTTTTATATCAGTAATATCAACAGGACCCAGGGCTCTGTATTGTCTATAAAAGTACACCTGTCGGGAGATGAGAATTCTGTAATTACATTTAGCTGTAACAGGTTGAGTTATTTGAAACAATATCATTCATTGATTGTGGCTACTCTTCACTAGATCTAAACAAATGAACACAGGCAATTGACTTGTTTGCCGTAATAACATAAAATTACCCAGGAATACAGGTAAACACCGAAAAGTGCACTGATCTCTAATTGCTAGACACAGTTAGCTAACCCAACCGTTTTGGTTCAAACTAACACCTTTATCTACGTGATCACTCTAGCACTTGCAAACATACTTCCCTCTAGGGTTTTTAGCAGACTTGTCCCTGGTTATAATGTGCAGTTTATTGTATGTTGCTCGGGAGAAGAGTGTCCTGTAATGTGTCCAAATGACTGTAATTTAAAAATGTAAAAAAAACATAAATATAAAGAAAACTGTCAGATGGGAAATTGGGTGGATGGGCATTTAAAAAGGGCTTCTTTTAGTTGTAAACATGTTTTGTTTGCCTACTTTATAGTGAAACATATTAATCTATGCCATTATTTCAACATTTATGAAATAATATCATTTTGGCATAGACACTGGTACAAAAGCATGTTCTGCTGCCCAATAAAGTTTAAAAATGCTGTCTTCAGTCCTCTCTGTCCCCGCCCAATTCGTGATGTCTGCGTACCCTTTTCAGTGTACCTCTACGTTAATCATGATATCGAGTCAGAGCATTGGTGATGCCCACACATTTCAGTTTCATTTTAACTTTGAAATGCTTTATGCGAATGAGACAGGCACACCTACTCTACCCAACCTATAATGATTTTTTTCCCCAAAACCTGAGTAGAAGGTGAAGCCAGGCTGAAACAGCGAGTGCAGTTGCTCTTAAGCTGCCGAACCTCATGGTGTAAAGAAGCGTTCCGTCCTCCATGATCCTCAGGAGCTTGTTGGGCATGGTCATGTTGTGGGCCACAGATTTCTTTCCGTTGTGGAAGAAGGTGTCCGGCGTCCAGATCTTGCTCGCCATCAGGTTGTTGAGGCGAAGGATGTTCATCGGGCCGTTGAACTTCAACCGCTCGTCCTTCCAGCTCTGCCGGAAGAACACGTCTACCGTGTACTCCTGTGGACAGACACAAGACAACGACAGCTCTCATTTAATCCAAAACAAGTGCATAACTTATTTTTTATATATATTTCATATATAATACATTTTATGTAGGCTACAATTACACCATATAACTAGGCAGCCTGAGCCAACTACCTAGCTTAAGCTATAAGAGCTATTTTGACATGTACACTTATATCCCAATACCAAATATAGCTCAGAGTTTGCCAGGATATAGCTAGCTACATCCGACTCATCTTTACTTTTCAACCAACTGTACCTGGGTTTCCGCCTGAAAATTAAAACGGAATTTCACCTTTTCACCACACGTTCAGTGGCTAACGTTAGCTATAGTTTGACCATAATGTTACTTGCTTTAGGTTGCTTTTCTGCCAAGTCGTTATTTTTATTCACAATTTA
Organism: Conger conger; assembly: GCF_963514075.1. NCBI lineage: Eukaryota > Metazoa > Chordata > Actinopteri > Anguilliformes > Congridae > Conger > Conger conger. The sequence continues at coordinate 20,901,871 of NC_083765.1, forward strand.
ATTGTAGGCTATGTTGTCATTATCAAAGCACTTTGCGACTAGACGCCCAAACGAGGAGTTCAACAACATAATGTAAGGCTGTGGGCTTGAAGAAATGGTATCTGATCTCCAACAACTATTATTTATTGCAGTAGCTCGCTTAAGGGTAACTCACCATGTTCCGGAAACCAAGTTAACTTACTATGTTATAAAAAGTGCAACTTAAAATACTTTTTTTTGTGTTTAAAGTCTAATTCCTTCCGTTTTCATAAAAACTTGGTACAAGTCACATACCGATCAAGTTCAGCATACAGTGACATGGTAATGGTGATCCGCTGTGACATTGTGAAGGGGAAGCTGCTGCTAACCAGAGACTACAAACCTGGCAGGCTTATACGCCTCAGCCTGCATACCAGAGTGAATAGGTGTTTGGAACATCGTGACCTAACATGGTCTTTCGAACACAGGGACGTTGTGCAATTATTTGTTGTTTTCTGTATAAATATTGGTCCAATTCACATCAATCAAAGTGTTTTAGTGTCTGGGATAGTCAATAAGCAACAATAATCACAAACCACATTTATCAGGAGAAAAACTACATTGAACAGATGTTAACTTCTGGTGGATGCTTCCCCGGGTTCTGTTCGGAACACGGTGAGTTTACATTATGGGTAGCGGCATCTTGAAGGAATGTTTTGACCGTGGTCACTAGAGTGGGCAAGGCTTAGGAACAGTCAATTAACATATATGTCATTTTCATCACCACTTCATTTACAAAGCTACAGCTGATGCACCTGTGAAAAGGGACCAATAGGAAATGCGACGGACTCCCGTAGATTTTATACTTTAAATTTTCTCATTGTGACATGTAATGGGTTTATTGCGAAATGATAGACAAGTATTTGAAGATTCCAAATCTACGCTTATCTAATTTTTGACCAAAATAGAACATGACACAGTTTTTTTAAGTATTTTGTAAACCTGAGAACTGCACGGTGTTACCCCCTTGACCACATTGCGTCTTCACATGAATTGAAACTTCTCATAAATCCTGTGGCAATAATATGCTCTGAGAAAATACAGGTTAAGGACATAATTGTAAGTAAAAATCTAACTGTATAAGAGAGAAATGCTTTTGGTCTGTACCTAGCTGCATATCTAAGTGTTCTCTGTTCTGTTCAAAAATATCTAGGTCCACCTCTCAAGGAAGATGGAAATCTTTATTTTGTGAAATTACGGTATTTACCAAGGTTCCCAACTACATTTTCATAAAAGGGAGACTGCCACACATAATTTACAAAAAAATAGCTTGGAACAATGTACCACCGTCTGTTCCCCTAAAAGTAAACAAGCCAAGCTGCTGAAAATCTCAGCCACCTAAAAGTGATGATTAAACATGCATGCAAGAGATGAGCTGACAAAAAAAGTGCTGCAAAGCATGACTCTGAGAAACTAATCCAATAAGGCTGTGTTTGTTATTGTGATGAACAGAAGTGTGGGGAAGTGAGTCAACATGTCGAGGAGAGAGCAACAGGGAAAGAACTGCATACGTGAACAACATCAGAACGCAATAAAAGCCCTGCACATACCTGAAGCATCGGTTATAAATACACAGGTCTGAAAATATATCCATTATTCAATAACAAGAAACATATCTCAAAAGACTCCTTTACAAACAGCCAAGGAGACAGCAGCCTTGGACTCAGCCATTATGAGCTAAGAGCGAAACGTAGGGCAGAAAAATATCCATTTTGAGCTAACAGGAACATCTCTAGAGCATTCATAAGTAACAGAGGGTTGAAGTGGCTAAAGGGCCTGTTATAAACTAAGAGAACATAGCTTTACTAAACCCCACTATCTAAGACAACATTTTCAAGAATACTTACACTTATACATATAACAGTTATATTTAAAAAAACAAAAAAACAATCTACACCCATACTTCATAAACTAACATAGAACATGACTTTGTAACCCACACTTTATAAACTAACATGGAACATGACTTTGTAACCCACACTTTATAAACTAACATGGAACATGACTTTGTAACCCACACTTTATAAACTAACATGGAACATGACTTTGTAACCCACACTTTATAAACTAACATGGAACATGACTTTGTAACCCACACTTTATAAACTAACATGGAACATGACTTTGTAACCCACACTTTATAAACTAACATGGAACATGACTTTGTAACCCACACTTTATAAACTAACATGGAACATGACTTTGTAACCCACACTTTATAAACTAACTGTCACGTTTCAGGTCTGTCTCGCCATGTTTTATGTTTATTAATTTTGTCTTAGTCTTGTATTGTCTTATCATGTATTATGTTAGTCTAGGTTCGTCATGTTGTTTAGTTTATTTCTTGTTACGATTTATTTTCTCGTCATGTCTAGTTATGTTTCGTTACGATTCTATGACCTTGTTATGTTGAGTGGTTATCGTCTTAGTTTCGTTTTGTGTTATGTTTTGATTTATGTTTATTGTTACGGAGACTAATTACTGTTTAAACATACACTTTTACATGTCTTTCCGCAAACCTTGCGTTCCGCCTTCTCTCTCTCTCTCTCTCTCTCTCTTTCTGTCATTCACTCCCTAATTGTTTCCATTTGTCTATTTACTAAAACGCTAACTAACGCTAGATCAGGATTGGGTAGAAACTAACAAACTAATCATGTGTTCATGTAACCTTACGTTTCTCGTGCATGTCATTTACTAATTTACTAATGCTAGGGCAGGATAGGTTTATTACTAACGATTACTAATTACCTTGTTAAACTTGTCATCCATCGCACTTGTTTTCCATTTCCTTGCTACGCTCTAACTAATTGTCTACACCTGTCTACACCTGCATTTATATCCCAGTTGCGCTACTGTTCACTGCAAAATTGTCTGCCTCTAGTTTACTACGCAACGCTTGAGCATTATTACCGATTGATTCACGTTAAGATCCAAGCCTGTTTTACCGACTATTGTTTATTGATTTCTGTTTCGTTGACCATCATTTGTTTTTTGACCACGTCTTCGCCTACCGTTTTTGTACCTTTGCCTCGCTGATTGTTTCATGGTTTCGACTTCCGCATCGCCCCCGACTACGACTCTGCCTGCCGTCCGCCTGTACTTCTGCCCCGCTGACGGCTCTCCTGCTACCGGACCTTCCTGCACGTCTACCGACTACGAGTTTGCCTCGGCACCGTGCTTTTTGTTTTAGTGTTTGTTTGGCTGGATCTACGTGTTTGGACTTTGCTTGTTTTGACTAGGCTCCTGGGATTCGTCCCGAATAAAGCCCTGACGGGACTTTATCTAACCATTGTTTCTGAGTCGTGCATTTTGGGTCCAACCCCACGCACCCATCTCACTAACATAGAACATGACTTTGTAACCAACACTTTATAAACTAACATAGAACATGACTTTGTACAGCAACTGGTCTCCAAAGCTTAATAAATAGGCACTACAGGTATCTTAAACATGCATGGCAACCACCTATTTCTGAAGTATCTGTTCAAAATTAATTGTGAATATACACTCTGACTGCTTTATTAGGTAGACCTGTACACCAGCTTGTCAACCCAAATATTAATCAGCCAATCATGTGACATTAACTAAATGCATAAAAGCATGCAGATGTGGCCAATAGGTTCAGCTATTTTTCAGACTAAATGTCAGAATGGGGAAGAAATGTGATCGAAGTTACTTTGACTGTGAAATGATTGTTGGTGCCAGACAGGGTGGTTTAAGTATCTTGGAAACTACTGATCTCCTGGGATTTTCACACACAACTGTCTGCAGAGTTTACAGAAAATGGTGTGAACTAGACGCGGTTGCAGTTTGCTGCAGTTGCGCACCGGGGACCGGGGTTCGATTCTCGATCCTGCCAAAAGCCAAGTTTGGCCGGCTCAGTTGGAGCAGCAACTTGCTGCTCCAGAGGGAGGGACTTGGCAGGGTTAGTAGATCGCCGCACAAACAAGCACCTCGAGCGCCTCGGAATCACGGTCGCTCTCCTGCCGGCCGCTGAGGGACGGGGTGTGGGCGGTGTATCTAATACTAGCTCTAATTGAATCAGACAGGGTCCAATTGGCTACCAAATTGGGGGAAAGGGGGAAAAATTCAACAAAAAAAAAAGAAAATGGTGTGAGAAATAAAAAACATCCGGTAAGCAGCAGTTCTGTGGGCGTGTTGTTAATGAGAGAGGTCAGAGAATGGCCAGACTGGTTGAAGCTGACAGGAAGGTGACAGTAATGCAAATAACAACACATTACAACAGTGGTATACAGAAGAGCATCTCTGAACACACAATGTGTCAAACCTCTTAAGTGGATAGGCTACAGCAACAGAAGATCAAAAAGTCTAAATAATAAGTCTAATACATTTACATTTACATTTTAGTCATTTGGCAGACGCTTTTAATCCAAAGCGATTTACAAGTGCATAGGTTCTTCCACAAGTCAAAGCATCACTTCCATAACAAGGAAAATACATAGGAGGTGCTGTTATAAACATATAGTCATCATAAGTGCAATTTAGTATTATTTTTTTTTTAATTATTTTTGGGGGGTTAGACAAGAGTGATAGGGATATCAGAAAGGGGGGCGGGGGAAATCAGGAGGGAGGACTAAGGTAGAGTTTGAAAAGGTGTGTTTTTAGTCTGCGTTGAAATAGGGGGAGGGATTCTGCTGTCCTGATAGGCAAGTCATTCCACCACTGAGGAACCAGAACGGAAAACAGGCGTGAACGTGCAGCTCGACCGCCAGGTGCTCCTAGTGAGGGAACCGTAAGGCGACCAGAGCTGGCAGACCGGAGTGGTCTAGCTGGGGAGTAGGGAGTGATCAAGGATTGTATGTAAGGTGGGGCAGTCCCCTTAGCAGCCTGAAATGCCAACACTAGGGCCTTGAATCGGATGCGTGCGGCAATAGGAAGCCAGTGGAGGCCAATGAGTCTTAGGCCAATGGCTTAAAGACATGGCTTTAGCATTATCAAGAGCCTTGTCTTCGTAAAATAAGCAAGCAAAAAAACACAATAGAAACATTGAAAATCCTTATGGATTAATTTTCATGGGTTAAGATGTGAAATAGTAACTGTGAGATATTACAGACACATGATATCAGCAAGACTGCACACTAATATTGTAGGCCCATCTTCAACTTGAACGTCAAAGAAGTCAAAGTGATTTGTCCAATATGAACATCTCAGTCCCTTCATAAGATATACATAGACATTACAAGATCAAAGACTATTTCTATACTCTGTAGACATGGCTAGCTTGCTAAGAGTATGTCCGAGTGTCTTAGCTGCATTCACTTTATCTCTATGTGAGCCTGTCTATAATGGGAAAGTGCAATGAAAATCTAAATAATAATTTTGGTATTTAAAAATATACAAGCTGCACCTGCTACCTCAATCCCAGCCTGTCTGTGGCTCATAGAGTGCGGGGTAAGGTACTCTGAGACGCAACGACATGTCTCCCCTCCTGGGGAAACACAATCAATCTCAGAATCTCAAGGATTTCTGTCTGGCACCGGTCTGTCTTTTCACACTTCACAACAGAACAGCGATGGCCCAACTGCGCACAATAAAGGGAGAAATCAATTTAATAGCCACTGCGAAAAGCTCAATAACTGCAATTGAAGAGACCAGACATGTAAACACAGGCACACATTATTCATTTTCCGCACTAAATTCATCCCAGTTTCACTCTAGGTCGTGGATTTGTACAAAAACATGATTGATTTACTCATAGCAGAAATGGATAATGTCTAATAGAAAAGGCTGCAGATAATTGCCAAATGCAACGAAATGTTGCTCAGAAAGAAAAGGAATACGTCACAGCGCTGAACCTTTTTTAAGGGAAGGAAGACACTCCCCCACTGATGTGTTGTTCACTTAATTCAGACAGGTTTTGAGTATTTGGAGACACCCAGGGTTATAGACAGAGATGTGATCACAGTGGAGGAAGTGCCATGGTGTGGAATCGAACCTCTGGACACAGCGGAGTATTGGTATTTCAGTGTTTTTGCTCCTCTCACAATATACTGACTTTAAGAACATCAGCCACAGCTTTCTCATGAGATCCCATTAAAACTACAACAAATTACACAATGACTGGTTAGCCAGCCTGGGCAGGTTCCAGGTCATGGAAGGAATGATCCAAAACAGCCAAACTGTACACCACTCATATTACAGTTATTTAGCTGACAATTTTATCCAAAGCAGTTGATTAGACTAAGCAGGGTACAATCCCCCTGGAGCAATGTGGGATTAAGGGTCTTGTTCAAGGGCTCAACAGTTGCACTGATACTAACGTGGTCACACTGGGGCTTGAACCACCAAGCTTCCAAATTGAAATTGAAATAGTAAGTATAATGGATTAAAATGACTAAAACATTTTTTTGTTTTAGGTCACAACCTACCATTTCATATATAATTTACATTATTCAGTCAAAAACTAAATTTTCCATGCATACAGCCCTCGGGGATTCCGGTAGAATCCGCAGACTGTTTACACTCTCGGCTCCGGAGCAATTTGATGGAGTGATGAATTATAGAGCTCCCAACGGACACGACAGAAGGATGGGTCTCGTGGAGCAATGCGCTAAAAAATGAAAGCAGCATATTCTAGAAATGTCCTACTGTTCCCCACGACCCGGGCATGCTTGTGATAAGAGGATTCATCGCTTCAGAGTTTTATTGCATTTTCCGCGGTGTTATTCCGTCATGGAGCTGTGGCTGTTAGTGGCAACACCTTGCTCCAATATGATTGGCTGTTGAAGATGGAGGGTGTGGTTTTTTCGGACTGTGTCAATGAGTATACACGGTGCAAAAAGTGCTGAAAAAGGTAGAAATGCTTGTTACTGGGGAGACAGCCTAGGTGCATGAAATTATACCCCTAGCCAGCAAAGTTTTTTATTGAAAAATCCTTTGTACCAAAAGAGAATATTTCTGTGCATTCAGGTTATATTAGGGAATTTGATCCTTGAAGAACAAAAATGTACCTCCACTGCCACTTTAATTCTGAGAGTGTACTGTTGAAGGACCAGCTGTGTCTCATACAGCAAAGAACAAACCCACAAAACTGGGAGGAGGCAAAGAATCTGTAACCCCAGGAAAGTGACCTCAAAAGCACCCGGTAGACGGCCCACATCAACAGAACTCACCATGTCTGTGTCCGACACCGGGCCAAAACTTGTGACGTATATATCTGTCTTCACTTCCGTGACTCGATCTGCAAAACAAAAACGTGATCAAAAAATAATGAATATCGTTGCTATTATGAATGTAATATGATCACCATCATCACCATCATTATAACTGTATTTGGCTTGAATGGAAGCCTGCTGCACTGAACCAAACAAGTCCTCTTGCAGCATCTTCACAATTTTTATCCCAACATTAAACTTGGATGACACTGTCACCATGGCAACAGTTTATCTACAAAGCGGCACTCTGATTCCCTGGCTGGCGTGTGTCTCCTCGCTATTGAGAATGGGCCCCAGTGCATTGCAGTCTTTCATGAGAGACAATAACACCCTTCAAATGGAGTACACACTACCTGCACATCCCTCTCGCTCAGTGTGTGAGATCTTCCTGCTGAAGAATAGTGCGTCTAATGAGGTTCGTTTCCACGGGCAGTGGCTAACACACAACCTTCAAGGGCCTCTCCTTCTTCATTTCACCCCTCACAGTGCAGTAAACATGTGGTATACATGCAGTAAACACACAGTAAACACACCAGGATCGGAGCAAGCGGTATACACGCAGTGAACACACAGTAAACATACCAGGATCGGAGCAAGAGGTATACACACAGTAAACACACAGTAAACACACCAGGATCGGAGCAAGAGGTATACACATAGTAAACACACAGTAAAAACACACCAGGATCGGAGCAAGAGGTATACACACAGTAAACACACCAGGATCGGAGCATGAGGTATACACACAGTAAACACACCAGGATCGGAGCAAGAGGTATACACACAGTAAACACACAGTAAACACACCAGGATCGGAGCAAGTGGTATACACACAGTAAACACACAGTAAACACACCAGGATCGGATCAAGTGGTATACACAAAGTAAAAATACCAGGATCAGAGCGAGCGGTACACACGTGGTACACACACGGTAATCATCGCGGTACACACACTGGGGCAGCTGGCGTCTCCAGCAGACTGAATGTTTGCTGAGCGCTTTTTGTTTTTCCTACAGAACGCCAGCGGTTCAGCCCCAGGGTTCCCTGAACATCACCGGCCTCCCAGAACAAAACTCTGTCACGCGTGTTAAAGCCTACTTTGTACAGAGCACAAATAACTGCCAAACATCTATCTATCTATCACTCTCTCTCGTCTTCTCTCTCAGTCTGTTAATTCAATTCAATATGCTTATTGGCATGACAAATTTGTACATTTGTATTGCCAAGGCTTGGTAAAAGCTCTCTCTCTCTCTCTGACTGCACTGAGATTATTTCGGCTGGGGGGTGCAGTTGATGACCTCTGACATGGGTCGATGGTTTGGTCTCTGGAGGCAATTCAGTCTGTGGGGGCGTTTGTAGTTTGAGGAGGGGGGGGGGGGGGGGCGGATAATTGGAAGGACTGTTCTGTTCCTCTTCCCCATCGAGTCTGTCCGTCACCCAGAGAAAGAGACGGCAGAGGAAGAATGACTCAAGTTTTTCCCCAAGGAACACACACATGCATGCACACACATACATAAATATATACACACACAAAAACACACACACACACACACATACGCATACTCACTCTCCTGCTTATTATATCACTTATCATCACCATCGCCATAAGAAACATCACAAATAACAGTAATAACAGCTTTCAGCCACACTACCTGTCCCTCATGCATCTTAATTTTGGCAATTTTCTTTCTTTATGTGTTTCTGACCTGGAGACCCATAATCAGACTACACACACACAGACACACACACGCACATGCACATGTGCGCACACATACACACAATTATACAGAGGACTCAGCTTGATTATAATCATGTCTGTCACATCACTAAATATAGCTAAAACTGAAGTTACAATGGCTCTGATTCCCCCAGTGCACAGCGCATAATTTAAAATTTTCCATAAACATAAATCTGCAAGTTCCTTTTGATGATGTCTATGCAAGAATTTGAATAAATTATTTAAATGAATAAAGTGTAACTGTAAATAATAATACAATCACATGCATTAAAGGGTATGACAGTGCTCCATGCCAATTTGACATTAGTATTGTATTACACACACGCACCCACACGCACACACACACACACACACACACACACCTATTGTGTTCATTACACATTAGTGCATTCCTTGCTATTTGCAACTACAAGTCATTAGAAAGCGATTTGCTAATATACTGGCAATGACTTTTCAATGTATTAGAGATATATTATCATAATGCTGTCAATGCTTGCAAATTCACACTTAGTGATTATCTGGCTCTAACACATCTCAGATACATTACTGTTGGTAATTTTAGTAATGAGTATCATAATAAATGACAGGATATGAAGACTGTCGGTAATTGTACTGTGTAAAGTTTCATTCAGAATGTTGAGCATCCCTGTAGTTTATGCTTATTGAAAATGTCCTCGCATAATGAACCTCAAGGCTGTTTTCATTGCTAATCTGTTCAGTATATTATCTCAAATCGTTCATATCATTATTTTGTATTATGATATGAAGAGCTTCACAAAGATGAAAGGGATTCATTGAATGATGCTACGGCTAATATACAAAAGTAAACAAGACTAAAATATGTGCATTTTTCATTTTAAAAATACTCATTTGCAAGCTTAAAGCAAATGAATGCACTTTGTGACTGTTTGTTTTTAATGTATTCATTTCCTGTTCTCTATTCTTTGGGAATTGAGGTCACAGAAATGCATAAAAAGTACACTAATTTAACATAATTCAATAAAAGCTTCCATAGACATTAATGCTGATGCATACATAAAAAAGAATAATCTGAACCCCTTAGAGAAAAGCTCTACAAATATGTTAAACACACACATACAGCACACACAGGGACACACACACACACACACACACACACACATACACACAAACACAACACACAAAGCACACACACAATACACACAGACAATGCAGACATCACATGATTTAGAATCATCCTCCAAAAAGGGGCCCATGAAAAGATTTCCCAATGTGATCTGCTCATGGGTCTGAAAATCTCGATTCACTTAACTTACTTAACCGTTCGGACAGACAGTCTCCTGATTCAATCAGCATCGGTCTTTAGCTCTGTGACTTAGTTAAGTGCAGCCGATTCTTTAACGGCTCGGTGAATTAGTTTTGTTGGCGGTGGAACTTGCCAAACTGTGTTTAAGAAAACTGAAAGCACTTGAGTTTCATGTTGCCTGACTCATTGCTGAATCTTCTCCAAGGATAAATCAACATTAATCCTGCATACTGAGACTCTCTCCTCAGACTGGTTTCATTGGAGCTCTGCCTTCTTCCAAAGCGGCTACCAGCATATTAAAAGATAACTCCGGCTTTTTCTAAACTGGACCCATTTTCTGAACCATTTCCACCGTGCTGATCTGTAATGATCATAATTTTGTCACATCTTTCTTCATGGAGCTTTGCTCACCAGAGCATTGCAATACAGGCTAATGGGGCCATGCAAATGAGCCTTGAAATGCCCATAAAATAGCCTTCCTCTAAATAATAACTGCATAGCCGGTAGGGGACATTCATTTATGTAATTTTACATCAGTCCATTACCAGGCATTTGCTATTTCATTTGACAGACTACTTCCTTTAGTACAGTGGTCCTCACTCCTGGTCCTGGAGAGCCGCAGGGTGTACTGGCTTTTGCTGTTACTCAGCCCTTAATTGACCAGTTAATTACACAGTTAACTCACCTCACCTGGTTTCTTGGGTCTGAATGGGTTGCTGATTTTAAGTTAAAAAGAAAAGCCAGCACACCCTGTGGCTCTCCTGGACCAGGGTTGCCGACCCCTGCTTTCAGTGAGAATTACAGCAAATAGAAAAAGGATAAGGAAGTTACTGTTGTGAACAAATTTACAGACACCCCCTGTGTGTACAAACACTGCCTGCGGCAGTACAGGTCAGGAACTACTTCTACAGTTCGGATTGGTTTTCGAAACATGGGTTTGCGTTAAATGAATAAAAAGTTATCCTCTCATGACCCTGTCGCCGGGGTGTGTGTGACAGACTAGGGGCCCAGCTGGTGAGGACAGGTGATGTCAGGGGTCAGACGGATATGGAGCAGGTTACCATGGCTGCTGATGGCAGATAGGCTGCACCTTTTCCTCTGTGAGCAGAGAAACTGTGATTATAACTTCACAGAACTGGCACACATACACATTCTGCACCTTTTCCTCTGTGAGCAGAGAAACTGTGATTATAACTTCACAGAACTGGCACACATACACATTATGCACCTTTTCCTCTGTGAGCAGAGAAACTGTGATTATAACTTCACAGAACTGGCACACATACACATTCTGCACCTTTTCCTCTGTGAGCAGAGAAACTGTGATTATGACTATTACACATACACACAGTTGCACGCACACACACACACACACACACACTGTTGCACACATACACATACAAACACACACTGTTGCACACACACACATACAAACACACACACACTGTTACACACACACATACAAACACACACACACACATACACACGTGGACACACAAACAGAGTGCCTCCCTCACATACAGAAAGATGGATGATAATCTAACAAACACACATATAAGATTTACCCATATAAACCTGCTAGAAATAGAATTTACTCATATAAATGAAGTGAATAGAAATAGAATTTCTGAAATATAAGTGTAGGTGAATGTTTGAATCTTTAATGAAGTGCTAATTCATTCTGAACCAAGCAAGTTTAATGTTTTTTAAACCCCATATTTTGTAATTCAGCACCAATGCAGGCTATGCAAATACTGGTAATTGTGGGTTTTCCAGGCGATAAAAACATAACGCAAGCAAAGTGACTCAAGCAATCATAACGAGAGCTGCCAGAAGATGTCAATATTTATCAACTTGTACTACTACGAGAGAGAGAGAGAGAGAGAGAGAGAGAGAGAGAGAGAGAATGACACAACATGGGTGCACTGCCTAGTGTTACACTTCTATACAGTATGTAATGTACTGTGCACATTAGAGCTGTTCTAACCCTTTAATTACATCCTGTACCTGATATTTACTAAACAACCGATTGTCAGGTTTGTCTTAAACATATGCGGCTGTTGTATTTCTGTGAGTGTAATCATCAGAACAGATCTATAAATCCCATTATTACTTTTTGGAAGTTGTTTTTGCACTGTTCTGTGAGTTACAGTTGGATCTACCTAATTTGTCCCTCTTGGAGACATGAGCAAAGAGAGTTGTGCTGTTCGAGGTTGTTCCCTGATAAACAATCAGTTGCATTACACTTATAATAACACATGGAAATCTAACTCGAGCTTGAAATTGTTTTGTTTTTTTCCAGAGAAAAGTCAATGGAAATTTTGCGCTGATCCTAAGGGAATATTCTCTGATTCTCACCGTGAAAACTGTGAGTGGTGTCTGGGAGGGCGCAGTTAGAGGTGGCTGGGATATCTGTTATAATGTAATTGTTGTGTCAGGACTTTTACACATGTTCTCTCTAGACTAGTACTGACGTAACTCAACACCGGTCATGCATAGGCTGTGCTGCTAAGCGCATATTAGCATACCACTGTACTAAATTTCAGACTGATTTTCTTTAAAATTTTATTTTAAACGAGTAGTATCCTAAGGATGCAGTTTCAAACACACAGCCATTGTTTGGGAAAAGTTGTTATTTTGAAGGCCACTGATAATAAAACAATCTACCCGGTGCTATTTAAACCGAACTAAAGTTCATTTATTATGGTGGCAGCAACATCAGCCTTTGTTTGATGTCACTATTTATTCAAAAAAATGTTTGTTTACAGGCAGATTGAGTAGCTACAGGGATGTTCTCTGTACGATCATGACCTTCAGCGATAACAACGCTTTCTCCCGAAGACAGAACGCTAAATTAAACGCTGCTAGCCCTGTTCTGTTCCACTCTTTATTATCATTTATCTGCTTGGCAGTTGGCCTTAAAAGAACACGACTCTGCAGCTCTAATTTATGTGATATATTGTCAGTTTGTAGTAGATACCTGTTCTCTGGTGGTGCCTGGTAGTTCCCTTCAGTGACTCATTTACTTTTTCGTTTATTCCGGGATTTTCTTTCCCTTTTGGGTTTTGGCTTGATTGGAGGGTGATTTGATTGACCTGCAGCTCAGCGTATGGGAATGGGCTCTTAATTGATTATTGAGAGCAGCCTGGTGCATCCCCCTCTTGGCCAATCAGGTGTGAGGACATCCTTCCTTTTGGGCTTATTAGAGGCAGTTACCTGCACAGCTGGTTGATTCTCTGATCCTCCTTTCACACAGTGTTGTCCTCATGGCAGTAAACCGCTAGTGCTAATGCTAGTGCTTTGAATCTTTCCAGACAATTGTGCTGCAACTGGATTCATTTATTGAGGCCTCAAGTGCACACTAGAGATACCTGCGGGTAAAATAATGTACTGCTGCGTTTTTTTGGCAGCAAAATCCTGCATACACACCTGCCCTCCAGGAATGGAGTTGTCCATCAAGAACAAAAAAGAAACATCTGAAGAATGCTGTGAAACACTGTTGTCCTACTCCCATTTTGCTTTCACACAACATTGTGCATTGTGAAATGTTTCCCAAAAAGTCTGACACTACATTCATGGTGGTCACACTCAATGAACAGTCTCAGAAAAATGTTTCCCAAAGAAACCTTGTGATTCCATAGAAGAACTCTATCCAGTTCAAGGTTTCTTTGTCAGGAAAAATGGTTCTTCTTATCGGAGCTTTCACATTTCACACCTACTGTATGGTAGAGGGTATAACTTACAAATAACATCCCCTGATGGTTATTATTTAGACGCAAAAATATCTAAGCACAGAAATGCCAGATTTGTTGAAATTGCCCAATGAAATTAAATTACCCCCGTTTTCTACCAATTAATGTGTTCATGCTTGCTCTAGCAGCCCTCAGTGTAAACAGACTCACTCTCCTTAACAAACGGGTCATGTGTCTTTGAACAGGACAGGCTGTGTGGGACAGAATGGATGAAAGCAGGCCAGGGATCCCTGGGTTATCTCTGTTTTAATTACCCACAAACAGGCTTCTGTTGCCCTCGGGGCACCTGCTGTCTTCAGCTGGAGCTAAAACTCTCCTCCTATTGGCTGAAGCACTCTACTGTGGCACTGGGTAGGGTGAGAAATGGGAGCTGGGTTGCCATTGTGTGTAAATACTCCACCCACAGTGGTCATTGTGCCGTTTAGCACAATTTCTGAATGGCTGAACATTAGTGCCTCGCATTGCCTGAACCCATCAATGCAGAGTTCCCACAAAGCATTGCTGCTTCAATACAACCATACAGCTCTGATGGAATCCATATTATGGAGATGAATGTTGATTGACAAAACCGTTAGATGGGTCAATAACGGGAGGACGCATTTATGTTGACGCAGACTGCAATTATCCCTATAGAATAGAGTGGAGTGTTCTATTTACGAAGACGTAGGGCATTTCAGCTGCTTGGTTAGGGAGTATGAGAGAGTATGAGGGATTGTGCAGTTGAGGATAGAAAAAACTTCACCTTAAATGCTGTTAAATGAGCCAGAGGAAGGTGAGAAAATGTTAGGTTAAGTCACAGTTTTATCTCACTTAGGATCTATTCACCCAGTCTTTCTACAACCTAATGGAGCCAGAAGGCATGTGTCAGGTTTGGGTTCAATTCAACAACTAGAAATCATTTTTCTACAGTCCACATCACACACATAGTATTCACTTTTTTTTTTCATTTAGAATACATCCACATCAAATGATAATTCAGGCAGATGTATTCAAATTAGAATTCATCTGCATGGTAAAATGAATTGCATTTGGTCCAGTTTGGTTCAAGCAAAGATTTTAAAATATTGAGGAGCATGGTGAAACGATGTGTAAGCCATTTGTCAGCTCTGAGTTATGGTAGGATGGTAGACTAGAATGAAATTCATGTTGGATTACTGTAGTCTTCATGAAGATGAAGTAGAAGATGGTCAACATACAAAATAACTAATGTAGGTGCATTCTACAACAATGGCCCATAAGCCACTCATATCAGTATATCAGTTTAAATTATTGTTGAATAATATGATATTGGAAGAGTGTACTTGTTTTCAATAAATATAGTTGTTTTTGTTTTGTCACAGAACCACAGTTCCTTCTCTGTGTACTCTGGTCGCCATTGTGAAAGTGAGCTCTACTCTCACTAGGTTTTCCCTGAATAAATAACGGTCACAAAATGGTTAAATAAATAACGTACTCACCCCCCAGTCCTGGTCGCAGCCGGTTATCGTAGCCATCCAAGAGCCTGTCCAGGATCCTGGTGAACAGGGTGATGTTATTTTTGAAGGCGTCTGTGGCCGTCTCGTCTGCTCTCGATCTGAGAGGAGTAAGCAGAAGGCCAAAGACAATCAAAACCGTCACTGATGATCACATGACACCTGGAACCATGTTCATAAAGCTCCTCAGACCACCACTCTCAGAAAGAAATGGCCCCAAAACGAACCCTGTGATTCCATAGAAGAGCTGTAACTAGTTAAAAGGTTCTCTGTTTGTATGGGAGTTTTCACACTTCATAGCTTTGATAGAGGGTTCCACAAAAACTAAGAAAGGGGTATTCTATCAGAACCCTGTCAGAACCCTTTTTCTAAGAGTGCATCACATATCTGGGGCAAGGGTGTTCCTCATCTGCATCTTATCCGTGTTCATCAGGAGTTATAGTCATCAAAATTCACTTTCAGCAGGTTGGTATATTCTCAAGATGAACATGTCTAAAAGTACATATTTCAAAAAAATATTATACTTATGTATTTTCCTTCCACTTTCTTGAAATTTTTTTATTTTATTTTACATGGAGTAGCAGTGGGTGTGTTTGTCAATCAAATGTCAATTTTCTATTCCTGTCAAATCAATGTCCATTCTCACAGTGGCATGCACTCCTCTCCCCTCCAAATTTCACACCAACTCCACTCAGAACCCCCCCTGCAGTCCATAGAAATACTTATTTCAAAGGTATTGTGACTGTCTTTGCTGCTTATCTGGGTGGCAGGGTAGCCTAGTGAAAAACAAGGGTAGGGAAAACCGCTAGGAAAAACGGGGCTAGGAGAAAGAGCGGTAGGAAATACAGCAGTAGGAAGAACAGCAGTAGGAAGAACAGCAGTGGGAAGAACAGCAGTAGGAAAAACAGGTTTGGGCGTTCGGCTGACAACTTTAGAGTTGCTGGTTCAAGCCCCAGGTCGCAATATAGGGATGATGACATCTGGAGAGATGAAGTTGAGTCCCTAAATGAAAACTGAATCCTGCCTTAACCCAAAAACTGCTGCAGGGGCTTTACCGCTGTTCTCTCTCTCACTCGCCCCATTTGCACCTGTTTCTCCCTGGGCATGCTTGCAAAAGAGAAACATGTTCTCTTTAATTAAAGGATTAAAAAATAAAAATGTAAATGTCCACTTCACACCTATAACAGAGGGTTTTACAAAGAACCGTCTTTAGAATGCAATTCCAATGGAGGGAAAAAGGGTGAAACTGATGTAAGATTAAATGCCATGCATTTTTTAATTTTATATATTAAAAATTCTACAGGTCCTGGAGAATTTGTTAAGATAGGCGTCATCATGAACACCTGTATGTACCAATATATTTAAATGACAAAACAATGCTCATGGAACAAAGATAGGCTACTCCTTGATTTAACAAGAAGATCCTTCGCAACATTTCAAAGTCCGTCATACCAACTCTACAAAGTCGGGCGCATATCCACCTAGAGGAAACCGGTTCCAAACGCCACCAGAGTTGCTACCAAATCCACCCAGTTTTTTTCCTTTATTGTCGATTCTTTACGGCGCGGTGGGGACTAATTACATCCGACTGTCGCGACTTCGCGTTGGTGTTTGGTCGCGTCGCAGGGCTTGGAGAGTGTGCTTGCATCGCAGACAGTCAGAGGGTCCAGCCTACGCGTGGTTTCTCGTTGTCAAACGGCAGGATATACATAAATTACACCTTAAAAACAGAGAGAACTCACCTTGCGTGCCAAAACACCATGACAGAAAATCCAATAAAAAATAAGTGATTTAAATCCACCCGCTCGCCCATCGCTGATATTTCAACCTACACAAGAGATAAAGATGCATGAAGATCCACGCATGATCACACAATACACGGGCTACATCTTCCTCTTTTGGTTATAAATAATGTAGGCGTCTCGTAATCCCTGGCAAAATGACACACTTCTGCCACATAATTTGCACAACTGCAGATAGTAAACTCTTTAGACTTAAATTATTCGCAGTCACACAATGGACGGTTAGCGAATACTGAAACATCAAAGCCATTACGTATGTGACGTTACTTTTTTTATATAATCCATGAACACGGCTAACGTCAATTACCAACTATGAGCTTTCTCCAACACACCAAATACCGATTAAAAATTCAAATAAATAATATCGGTGCTAACACTTGCACATGTGTCCCTTCGCCAATTGGTTGAATGGGAAATCCAGAAAGCTGTTGGTTAACGAACAATAGCCAAGACTCGCAAAGATTGAACCTTCAACTGTCAATGGCCAAGAGTGTCAAGACGAGGAGCCTCCGTCAGTGAGGCGCTTACCTGAACTGGGGGTCTCCTTTGGTGCGATCCTGTGCAGGAGAATATGTGAAAGTTGTACAGAAGCGAACAGAGCAGTAACTACACTGACCGCGTCCTATGACGTTTAGGTGAGACCCGGGAGCGCGCTACCAACACGACAGCGATCAGGAGCGAAACGCCAGAAAATTACTTTGAAACTGCGGGTCGTGCCCTAACCATTGCTGGGGTTTTCCCGGATTTTAGTTCCACTCACCTACTCACATTTCCAGATGTCTTTTCTCTGGCTCAGGCGGCGGAAAGAAAAGTACAAAGAAGGGAAACAAGCCAACACAGGGTCCTAAAGCCTGCGCAGTTTTATGGAAACCTACCTCGCCAAACCACTTGATAATTATTCCACTTGGAATTCCACAATTTCCAAGGTATGGGCTAATACAGAATTATTTAAGCATTGTGTATGCTGCACGAAGTTCTGAACATAGATGCACACTTGTACACTCTCAGAAAAAAATGGTTCCAAAAGGAACCCGGTGATTTCAGAGAAGAACCCTATCTACGGTAGTTCAAATGATTCTTTGTCAGGCAAAATGTTTTTTGTTTGGGAGCGTTTACACTTCACACCAGGTTCAATAAAGAACTAAGAAGGCTTCCTCCCGTTTTTCTGGGAGTGTAGGTTTAGCTATGTATATATCAACTTGGAAACAAAGAAAAATGCCAGACATTTCACCTCTGCAATTTGGTTTTGTTGCGTCCAATAAGCTTGCAATGTCTTTTCAAGTTATTACTATAAATACATTACGGTTTCAGTAAAGTTTGAGGCGGCCGTTTCCTTACCGTCCTTATATAATAACAACAATGTTAGCGCTAGAGAGCCATTATCGTTAACGAATGTGAGTCATGACTCATGAGTAACTGTATAATTATTATATACTTGTGAAGGGGAAATGGGCCGTACAGTGTTTTACTGGTGCTATGTACACAGAGCTTGCGTCAAAGGGCGAATGCATGCAAATGAATAAATTGACGTATTAGCAACTGAATGGAATTCCGTGAAATGTAAGGTTGGAACGACAAAAGGGTTAATTAGCGGTTTGGATCTAAATGAATAATCCCCAAATCTCAATGTTGAGCGTAACTCGAAGCAATCCTTTTCAGAAAGAGCCTAAATAGCAGGATTGGTGGTATGTGATACACAGTAAAATGTTCAGTGTTAAACACTGAATCAGTTGTGAATTCTACTGAGAACATTGAACATTTGACCACTCATTTGACCAACTCCATTATCTAAGAAGACTTGATATTGCACAGAAACAGGGACTCGCGTCGTGTAATCAAAGGAGCTGTCCGTTCAGCACCATGCACAGACAAAGGACCAAACGCTCCATTTTCGAAGCGGAAGACTCGTCTCTCCCACTGAAAACTTCGATTGAACTGTCATATGAATTACGAGTGGGGGAATCCAAATGCTTAATCCAACGTACACTTGTGACATGCTTGCTATGGATTTTAAGCAAACGCAATCGCACATGCACGCTCCACCGATATGAAAAATAAACCAGGATTGTTTTAAATAAAGAATTTCAACGTGTGTGTCTGTGCATAATATGTATCGGTCTCTGTTCTCAGAATTTCATAGTGAACAAGAATTGGCTCCAACTGCGTGCATAACTGGGTATACAATCATAAGATCAGCAATAACTCAAAATATTTTAAACATGCGAAAGTTCTGACGTTGAGCTTATTGTTCAAGACCAGAAAGAAGGAATCTCCAATATGGAGCCTCTCTGGCACGTGATTGGTGCAATCACGCAGCGCGCATTAGAGCCGGCTCCAGGACGCCGCTGTACACTCATCGCTGCGGCCCTGGGGATAAACTCGCTCTCTGCTGAAACGGAAAGGTAAAAGGTCACCGTGTCAATACAGAAGGGAGACGGCCACTCTCGATTGCGTGCAAACAAACTGTTCGCTTTCTGCGAAGGAAACTAGCAGAATACCCGATAGCATCCGAGCACATACCCCAGTCATAGATACACAATCACCAGGGATGTCATTTCTTCACTTTAAATTAACATCACACTTATGCAAGCTGTGAGTACATACTGCCTGTTTGAAATTGCTTTGCGTGATGCCATACATTATTATATTTGGCCACAGTAAGCACAGTATATCTTACATTTTGTAGTTTTTCAACAGTATGGTACTGTACATTCTGTCATTTTGGGAACATTAAGACGTACAACAACCACAGTAGTCTGTACTGCACTGCATTATACCCATACACTCTTATTGCATCTCTCTTCTATTGCCCTTGTATGATGCATCTATGTGTGTTCTTCTGGGGATATCATTCAGGGAGAGTTGTATTGTTGAATTGTTTCCTGTATTTGAGTGGTATACGGCCAGTCACTTACTCAGAAAAGGGAAGCCTGTAGCCTAGTGGATGAGGTGCAAGGGTTGGTGGCTCCAGCATCACTGTAGCCATGATCTGTGCAGTTAACATGCAATGCAAAAAAAAAAAAACAATCATAATAATGATAAAAATAATTTTGGCATTTTCAACAGAAAAATGAATAGTGATACCTTCTGCAAGCAAAAATGTATTTCTCGCCAAACAAGGAAAGTCCAAAGAAGAGTTTCATGCAGAAACGTATTATATTGACTTCGCTGTTGCTTTGAGGTTGAGAGCGGTTTTCTTCCCCGCACACCAGTAATGAAACAGCGGACGGCTCTTTGAACACCTAGACCTCCAGCTGAGGAGACTCAAAGACCCCTTTTCTCATGGTTCACCGCTTAGACCTTTAATAGCTGGGATATTTATGTTAGCTGAGAGTGCAAAGATATTAAACTGCTAAATCTCTACAGGTATTCGACTGAGCCTTTACATATGCACATTGGTACTGCTTGGAATTTCAGTTGACCAATCAGCAGCCATTACAGGACCAACTGTGCATTTGAAAATGTACATTTCCTGTCCCAGAAGCCTTTGTTCTGGCTACACTTAAGCCTCGCCTTGCTGGTGAACTGCAGAATGAAAAGCGCATGTGCTGGAGGACTTTAAAGCGACCAACCGCCTCTGGCTGACATGTTTACACACACACACACACACACACATCAGACAAGCTTCCATCAGTCAAATCCTAGTCTAAATTTAGCCCAGAGAGCGAGACCCTTGTTAAAACATCCACGTCTTCCTGGCTGCAGTAATTAGTTTGTTTCCCTCTATGAAATTCAAACAGAATTCAGGCAGTCACATAGGTGAGAGGGAAATACTAATCAGGCCATCTGCTTTTCTTAGGCGACATCTTCAGACCTACTCTGAAGGGTTTTCAATGTGCTAAAGACGTCTTTTATTCTTGGAGAATGTGTGGAAGAAAGGATATGAGCACACAGCTGATCTTTCGTTACCTTGATTTCATTCAGTCATGTTCATTGATAGAACAATGTACATCAGATGCTGGACTTATGCTTCTGTCCTATACTTGGAACTAATAGCAATAAGGCTCAGTTTTATATCCCCTAGCATTTTAAATTGTGGTCTTGGTCTGGATTAAGCCAGCTTCACTTCAACTCTCGGCTGAATCCTTTTTTTTAATGATTCATAAATAATGAATGTGCATTTAGAAGGTAAAACTCAGGCCAAACGAGAGCTTGCTTGTGTTTGTGGAACTGGAAGTGTGGATCTCTTCCATGCAGATCAAACAGTGCCTGCATGCTGTTGACCCTAGTGTCCTGATCAAATTCCCAAGGCCCAATGCTGCAAGTTACAATT
Organism: Conger conger; assembly: GCF_963514075.1. Lineage (NCBI taxonomy): Eukaryota > Metazoa > Chordata > Actinopteri > Anguilliformes > Congridae > Conger > Conger conger. The sequence continues at coordinate 20,923,387 of NC_083765.1, forward strand.
GAGTTCTTGTTTGACCTCCAGCAGCTAATCAAATGCAGATATGAATAATGGTAACAATAATGCTGCATTCATAATCATGTGTCACTGATGTCTTTAAGGAAAAGACCCCCTCAGCAGGGTGCCTCTCCTAGCAGGGCCCCAGGTGTGGTGTCTACGCTCTTCTGAACACGCTCTTCTGTATGTGTGTGTGTGTGTGTGTGTGTGTGTGTGTGTGTGCATGCGTGCGTGTGTGTGTGTGTGTGTGTGTGCGTGCGTATGCGTGTGTCCAGGAGTCCGTGTTGCTGTGGATTTCACACTTGTGCTTTTTCCCTCTGGTTTGTGTACTACCAAGGGATTTAATCCAGCCCACACAACACTGGAGCGATTAGCACCATTAAGCACACGGTCTATGATGCCCAGAAGCATTCATTTACATGAAATATGACAGCTTCAGGTCAGTCCTTACAGTGGCCTTTCTGCTGCAGCACAGCAGCAAGGAGACATTTTGGCTTCAGCTGAATGAAGCAGGACTGGCTTTGTACCTTATACTGAAGATTGAAACTGATATGGCTGAACCAATTACACCGCTAATCGTGTACTGAAGTTCCTGTTGGCGCAGCGGGTGCAAGTTTCAACCAGGGACATTGAACTTATCTGAAAACAATCAGTATGGATCCAGGTTGTTCTTCTAGCACTGAATTGAAAACACCTGCCCCAAATAACCAAGTATCTGATCGAAGACTCATTTGACTAGCTCATGAATTTAATCAGTTAAATCATGTAAGAAGAAAAAAAAAACAGGGTTTCCACACCTCACGCATTTAATTTGGGAAATGGCGTCGCATTTCTTCACAGACCACCACGCCGTCAGATTAAATCTAACCCTGCAGCCCCCTCCTTGCGCAGACTGTCACTTTAACGCTTATTAGCTACAAATGAACTCCATCACTCATCACCAATTACAGGAGAGAACGAGGGAGGGGCAGAGTTCAGGGTAAATTGGGTTTGCGCGGAGCGTAACTTGGGGAATGCTGCATCGATCAGAGCAGTCTGGCATCGCAATGCAGCAACAGCACCGACAGAGCATTAGCACATCCATTTAATTAGCAGGGTGGATATCGTCCTCCATCTGTAAACTAACGATGCCGTGTCTTAATTGAGTAAAGCAGAGGCATTTGTCATGTGCTGTAGATGTTAGACCGATTGTGGTCAAGCAAAGGTCACACGCTGAGGCTTAAAATGCTTATGTCATGATTGCGCTGAATCCATTACTTAAAGTCCTTCCAGACGGCCACAGTGGAAAATGTTCACCGGGCAAGCGTGACCAAAGAAGGTATTTTTAGAGAAAAAAGGGTGAAGCCTTTGTAGAGCAGAACACGGTGTCAACTGTGGAGCATGGAGGTGGATCCATTATGCTTTGGGGTAGTGTGGCAGCTGGGGGCACAGGAAATATTGTGCGAGTGGAAGGAAGAATGGATTCCAGGAAATCCATCAAGAAACTCTAGAAGCTAAAGGTCTGTCCCGACATTGAATTTGAAGAGAGGTTGGGCATTCCAGCTGGACAATGATCCAAAGCATACCTCAGAATCAACCTGTCAGGTTCTGTTTTTCTGTTATCTGTTTCTCATTATCTGTTCCCCAGCACTTACATCTGTTTATCATTTAGTTAATTTGTTAGTCTATTTAAACCTGTGCTTTTCAGTTTCTTGTTGCTGGTTCGTCTTATCTGTTATTTTGTTCCCTACCCCAGTTCTAGCTTCCTCTACCCCGTGCCTGTGCCATGTTATATTCTGTCTGCTTTAATTTGGATTTTTGTCTTTGTACCTCTGCTTGTTTGGACTTCCTGGTTTTCGAACACTGCCTGTTTCCCGACTTCGTCCTGCCTGCCCTGCATGTACCTGTCTGTTTTGATTCTGTTTTTTTGACTACGTTTTGGATCTGCCCTTTGCCATTAAAGCCTGCCTTATTCACGTTATCCCTGAGTCTGCGATTGGTTCCTCTGTCCCAAAACCTGACACAACCATGAAGTACATCCAGGAAAGGCAGATGATCTCCATGGTCCCCAGACTTGAATATTATTGAAAATCTGTGGAGAGATCTCAAACATGCTGTATATGCAAGGAGGCCAAAGAATATTTCTGAGCTCGAGGTGTTCTGACAGGATTCCCAAACTTTTGCACAGGGCCTTTTTCCTTTTTTTTTTTTAACTGTAAAAAAAAGGGAAGAAATGTCATGTTCATTGTTGTAACATTTAGAGGTCAGGTTTGCATCTGTTCACTTAGATATTCTTTGTAAAATATTTTTTGACCAGGGGTGGCCACATTTTTGCACACTACTGTGTTAATTTTATCCAGAACAAAAGTGCCTTTTAATCCTTTCTTCCTGGCCATTCTTAAACCGTAATTAAATGTATCATCCAGGACGTTTTTAATGGCTAAATGATAACCATCAGGCGCTGTTGCCGGTAATGTATTTATGTAGCAGAACCTTGGAACAACAGAATTGTCCCCAGACTGTTCAGGGAACATTTTGTTCAGAACATTCTCGCAAACCGGGTGTCTCGGTGGCGCAGCCTGTAGAGCACTGACCGCATGCTCATTGCGAGCCGCGACGTCGGCGGTTCGAATCCGACCGTCCGACATTCGTCGCATGTCATCCCCTCTCTCTCGCTCCCATTCTTCCTGTCTCTCTATACTATATACTGTCCAATAAAGCTGAAAAAGGCCTAAAAAATATATTAAAAAAAAAAAAGAACATTCTCGCAATCAAATGGGAACCGATATATAATCTTCCACAAAATTCTAAAAAGGTTTACGTTTGTTTGGCGTACACACGAATGCAGGGTGATTTTTAAATTGAGCTACAACCCAAAACACTAGATTTCACGCAGTGTAATGCATTCCTTGCTAAAATTGTCTCATTCTAAAACTGCATTTCTGGAGAACTAATTTGAATTTGACCACGTTTTAATCAATTATTCATTTAATTATTTTGTACATTTTAAATTGGTTTGCATAATGTCTGCTTGTATTTATGGTATGGTGTGAATTGCGTCTACAGGCATACATATTTAATAGGCAATGTAAATAACTGTGAATAAAGCCATACTAAAAGCCATGGGCAATCAGGGTATCACTGAGAAAGCTGAGAAAGGAAACATTAAAATCTTATTGATCTGATTACATCGCTATCAACTACGCCTTGGCTTTCCTCATGTACCCTAAAATTCACCTGAGAATGGTAATCTCATTTACCACGCATTCAGAATGAAGTTTCTATAGCATTTCCTTTTTAGTGGGCATGGTAATTTTCCAGCAGTTTCTTGATTCGGGCAGGAAGCACTTTGTAATTAGAAGCACATTCATCCTCAGATCTTTTAGAGTGCTTCCCCCCACCAGCATTGAACCTTGTGTTGTGTTTTCATGGCTGTTAAAAAAAAGAAGAAAGGCGCAGAAAATTGTGGCGTGCACTCAAAATGCTGCTGCTATGAACCAAATCAAATCCATTTTTATATTGTGTATTTAACATTTCTCACAATGAGCTTTTGCAGCATCCGCTGTCTAAATTTACTGTACAATCATAAGCTTTCTGAACCTAAAGCCAGGCCAGATAATGTGGTAATGCTATTAGCATGATGAATAGCCTGTTTGGCCTGGCCCACAGGACAGTGACCAGTGATACATGTTCTTTCTGACTGGATATGCTTCCCGTAAATAACTGACGCGGCTAATTTCGGCTGTAATAATCTGTCATTCCCAAAACTAAATTCTGCTAAATAATTCTCTCTGTGAACAGCGTGGGCAATCGTGATGTAGTTCCCTGCTGTTTACTTTATGAAATGAGGTTTGGCTGTAATGGATTTGTGTGTGTACGCCACTGTGTAGAGAGTTGTGGAGGGGGCTTTCTCTAGACGGACTTCCCACCAATCATCACCGAAGTAACACTGCTCCATCATTTTAATGTTTTAATATTTTCATTTAAAGTTACCATACGTGCTTTTGGCCCACCTTCATTTTAACCCTATGAAGCATCCCCATCCATTTCCGGTAATGAATTCACAGGATTTGACGGGTTTAACCTGAATAGATTTCCCTGTGGCTGGAATCCCCAGTGGTCCTACAACGATAATTTAAACCATCTACTGTAAAGGCTAGTCATTGATTCAATTACTGTAAAATATGTAGCATACAGTAAGTCATAACAACCTCTGAATCCCAGTGGCTTGAATATTTTAATACTTTACCATGGCAAGCTCTCAAATATGCTCCTTTCCTACTGTAATCATGAAATGTGGACCTTGAATGCAAATCTGGCCCTGGTTTTATTTTCTCCTGGGTAATTGATTGAGAAAGTAGTGCTACTGATTGACCAGACTGTCTTCACACCTGACTCCCAGATAAAGGGAGGGTGGAAAACCAGCAGTGCTAGGACATCGAGGACCGTGATTTGATGATCCCAGCTTTTGTATGTCGTTTAAGTGATGCAGAATACAATTTATTCCCATTTTTACTTCTACAATTATGAATTTCCAGGAATGTACCTCGCAGCACTATAGAGATGGATGATTTATCATGTGTATTTACCACGACAGACAAGTATAACTGTGACCGTCCCCAGCCGCAGCTGGTTAGGACTGCAATTGTGTGACCACGCAATGCTTCAGCTTCAGCAAAGATCTCTTCATAAATGTCCAAAATATGAATATTAGAAGATTATTACTTATCCCTGGTTATGGGTACGCACTTTGCACTTTGTTGCTCTGGATAAGAGCGTCTGCCAAATGCCATTAATGTCATATTCCATTCTGCTTCTTGTTTGAACGCTGAACAGTTTCACAATTCCTGTTGAATTTGAACGCTTCACGCTGCCCGTGACTCTATCACTCAGAGTAATGTCTATACAGTTGGCATATTATTCCGTGAGTGCTAACAGGGAACGACAGGGAAATCTGTCAGAACCGCGCGGCCTAGGCTATCCATGTTTGTGTTACAGTACATAATAACATTCATGGTGTAAGATATACTGTAAACCTCATCCATGAAGCCCACGCAGTTATGTATAAGTACTGATGGCAATAAAACATAAGATGCATTACTTGAGGTTTGGATTCACTTGTGTGTGCTTGTAAGAAGTGAACAAAAGGAAATTCCAACATTAAATCTTCTAACAGTGTGCCGGACCTTTCCGCAGATTCTAGAGAAACTGCCAGTTCTCGCCCTCAGGTGAAATTTGTGTTCAATTCCTCTGCAGTCGTTCACCTGTGTTCCCCCTGCAGCTGGAGTAAAATAACAGCGCATTAAATCATGGGCCTGTAGAATGTGCCTTAAGTCACACCATTTTCCCCCTCCAAGTCCAGCTCTGGTATAATCTCATCACAGAGCCGCTTGCTCGTGAAACATCAGCTGTCACAGTGTCGGACAAGTTCAGTTCAGATCTCAGGCCTACGCACACTTAAATCTTGTTCCAGCTTTTGTACAAGCCTTTGTAGTTCTCTATTTTTCACCCTTTATACCTTGGCAGACGCAAATAAGTAGAAGAAAACACACAAGACTTCACTGCCATTTGTCATTCTCCTGGGGAAGGGAGCTTAGGGGGGGACACTCCTTTTGTCATCATGATCACAGGCATGATCATAGGCAGCCCGTTCTGTCTAGTGGCTTTGCAGGTATGCTGCGGTGTCAGTCGGACGTCATGATTGAAAGGTGAGCGATGTCGTGTGAAAGCCTCATATTTGCAGATGGTTTCTCTCCTCGTGTATGGATCCTTCCCCTTTGAGACTTACCAGTCTCTCCTGGCGGCATTCTCTTCCGCTGTCACTGCCGCCAAAGCAAAATACTTTCAAACACAAATTCAGAACTCTGGTTCTAACCCCCGGAAACTTTCCTCCATTTTCTCCTCTCTCCTCAATGCACCGCCTCCTCCTCCTCAGTCCTCCTTTTCTGCTGATGACTTTGCTGATTTCTTCGATGAGAAGGTCACAGTCATCCGTAGATCCTTTACAACCACCTCACTGTGCCCTTCCCCCCCTCTAGGCCCATCCCTTCCTTTTCCACTTTCTCCCCCCTTACAGACTCGGATGTTTCTGAACTCCTGCTCTGCCACCACCCTACAACCTGTGCCCTTGACCCTATCCCCTCTTCTCTTCTCCAAACTATCACACCTGACATTCTCCCATTTGTCACCTCCCTTGTCAACTCCTCCCTGTCTTCCGGCTGTTTTCCGGCATCCTCCAAGAGGGCCCACATCACTCCACTGCTAAAAAAGCCTACTCTGGATCCCTCCATCATCCTGAACTACCGCCCGGTATCTCTTCTTCCATTCCTTTCTAAAACTATAGAACGAGCCGCTTCTACTCAACTTTCTTCTTTCTTTTCTAACAACAACCTGCTAGACCCCCATCAGTCTGGCTTCAGATCGGGCCACTCGACAGAGACTGTGCTCCTCTCCGTCAGTGAGTCACTCCATGCCGCACGAGCAGTCTCCCTCTCCTCTGTCCTCATTCTCCTAGATCTCTCTGCTGCCTTTGACACTGTGGATCACTCCATCCTCCTGTCTGCCCTGTCAGCAACGGGCATCTGTGGCACAGCCCTGGACTGGATTGAGTCCTACCTCTCTGGTCACTCCTTCCAGGTTGCCTGGGCTGGTTCGGTATCGACACCTCGGCCCCTCGCCACAGGAGTTCCCCAGGGCTCAGTCCTAGGCCCGCTTCTTTTTTCTCTTTACACTCGCTCCCTTGGCCCTGTGATCGCTGCACATGGGCTATCCTACCACTGCTATGCGGACGATACCCAACTCTTCGTCTCGTTCCCGCCGTCTGATACGCAGGTTTCAGCCCGTATCTCTGCTTGCCTGAGGGACATCCAGAGCTGGATGGACAACCACCATCTAAAGCTCAACCCAGGCAAGACTGAAATGATATTCATCCCTGCTAAATCCTCTCCCCATCTGGATCTCTCCATTTCCCTCGGGGATACCACACTCACGCCGTCACCCAGTGCAAGGAACCTCGGTATGGTGATGGACAGCAGACTGTCCCTCTCCGAGAACATTGTGGCGGTGACCCGGTCATGCAGGTTCTTCCTATACAACATACGGAGAATCCGCCCCTTTCTCACCCCCTACTCGACCCAGCTCCTAGTCCAAGCGATGGTTCTGTCCCGCCTGGACTACTGCAATTCCCTCTTGGCTGGCCTCCCAGCGTCTGCCATCAGACCCCTCCAACTCATCCAGAATGCAGCAAAAAAAAAAAAAAAAAAAAAAGGCCCTCGTCCTTATCTTTGTTGTACAGGTAGCAATTGAAATTGTACTTCCCTCTAGGGTCTTTCAGCGAACTTATCCCTGGTTATGGGTATGCACTTTGTTGTACGTCGCTCTGGATAAGAGCGTCTGCCAAATGCCAATAATGTAATGTAATGTAATGTGTGCATCAGTTTGTGTGTTCTGTACATCTCCAGGTTTTGCTGGAAACTCCAGGGTCTTTGCGGTCTTTCCATGGCCATCCCATGACGTGTGTTATTGTGCGCTGGATTGTTATTGGGCAGCCTATAGTCTAGTGGCTAAGATGCATGACTGGTATGTAGCCTAGTGGCTAATTATCTTGACAGGAGCTCGGAAGGTTGGTTGCTCAAGCCCCAATAATATCTGTGTTGCTGTTGGGCTTTTGTTTTGGCGATTTATATAACATGAATGGCATTTGGCAGACGCTCTATCCAGAGCAAGGTACAGTTGATTAGACTAAGCAGGAGACAATCCTCCCCTGGAGCAATGCAGTGTTAAGGGCCTTGCTCATGGGTGGATTAGAACCACCGACTTTGTGGGTCCCAGTCATTTACCTTAACCACTACGCTACAGGCAGCCCTACATTCACTTATCTATGAAGGTTTCCAAGGCACCTATAAAATATTATTAAATATTAACATGTACACACACACACACACACACAAAAAGTTCCCTCGGGATGAATAAAGTATCTATCTATCTATCTATCTATCTATCTATCTATCTATCTATCTATCTATCACACACACAGGTGCACACACCCACACGTCCCTCCTCTCCTCTGTGAAACCCAGCAGCCCGGTGCATCTCCTAACCCCCCTCTCCCAGCGCAGAACAGACACACCAGTCAGGCTCTGTCATACAGCGACGGGCGTCGTGGTAACGCAGTGTGGAGGTCCCCATGTCGTTAGTTAACCTCATCAGTCACAGCCAATACTGAGGGAGCAGCAGCTAAAGGGGGATCGATTGCGCTTTTACTTCTTCCCTTTATCCATCCTCTTCTGACAGGCCGGAGTGTGTGTGTGTGTGTGTGTGTGTGTGTGTGCCTGGCTGCGTGTGCGTCTGTGCCTGTGTATTTGATGGACGCCCCGTCTGCTCGTTGTCCTGTTCACCCATTGTGTGTCACTCAGACTCATCTCCCATCTCCTACACAGTCAGGCCCTCACTGCTGAATTCTGGGATTGTTAAGTAGTAATCCTCAGCACTCCTGTCCAGCTCTGATCAGGTAAGGGCAGATATAGGCCAACAGGTATCCCCTCCCGACTCCATCAAACCAAACCTCTGTCTGTCTGTCTGTCTGTCCGTCTACTCCCCTGACGGACCTGGCTGGATGACCTCCTAACAGGCTGTGGCTCCACTGGGTCGATCCCAGAGTATCGATCGTAGCAGACTCCGGCCAGGCCGAGCCAAACGATAAGGGATAATTGATCGTTTAGCTCCCGAGCAGAGAGCTGGAGAGAGAGTCCAGAGGATTAAATCTGGGGGACGGTGAGTGTTATCCCCCCAGCAGGGGGTCAGGCTAGCAAGACTGCCTGTTCATACTAACCGCATAGCATCTGTTTATCTGAGCTCAGGAGATTATAACATACAGACTGATCCTATTTATTTTAATGCCATTTCAAACATTTGTGACAGGCAACTAACAGGAAATTATGTGAGGAAATTAAGTGTTTTTTTTTTCCCCCCCGATTCATAATTCTGGAAATAATTACATTTTTCCGTTTTGTGCACTTGTATGTGCATGCATGAATGACTGTGAGTCTGTGTGTGTGAGTGTGTGTGTGTGTGTGTGTGTGAGAGTGTGTGAGTGTGATGCCATTTTCTTGAACAAACTGCTCAAGCGTAATCAAACGGACTGAATCAGTTTCCAGTTAAATTGGCACATATTGGATATGATAAAATAAACAGACTTCTCTCCAAAAAGCCAAAACTTTGCAGTGATTATGCACAGAGGACTAAACTCTGGAATTATAATTACCATCATTCATTAAAGGGGCAGTTCACCCCAAAATGAAATGAAAGTGTGTTTCTACTAACACAGAGTACTATCTATCCATCCAGATAAATACAGATCAAGCAGCGATAGGAGGAGGAAGAGGAGGTGGAGGCGGTCAATGGAATGGAAGACAACAAGCACTCCTTCAGAGAGGTGGCCTTGTTTCTCATCTTAGAGGTTGTCCTGGTAGAGGAAAGTGTCTTTCACTGCAGTTCAGGATTTTCCCCACTTTGTGCCTATAATTTTGTCTCAAAGGAAAAGCACCAGCACTAGATTTTTTTGAGTCAATCATAGAACAATGATCTAAAAAAACACTAACAACGAGGGGCATTACAGTCGATGCACTATTTTCTGTTAGTTTTCTGGTATTTTCAAATTGGACTGAAGAAATACTTTTTGGTGGTTCAGCCTGATTTTTTTATAAAAGCAATGAAAACAATCATTCAGTTTGGTCCACATCCAGTGCTCTTGTGCCAAAGACTATATTGAAATGTATCAAGTATTTTTTCATGCTATAGTAAAATATTGTAAAAACAACTAAACAGTGAATCTATAGGTATCTTTTATGTGGGCAATCAAAACAAATGTTCCTATAGTATTTAATGGAAAATGAGGAAGTTGAAGTTGAAGTTTGAAGTTTGGAAGTGCAAGATTTCTTCAAAGATATGAATGCACATTGCATGTTTTGAACAGGCCAACGGGCCGTGTTACAAGTGCTTACGATTCTGAGCATTGTGTCTAAGGTTTGTGAAACATCTTGTGAGATTAGGGTTGAAGTGATTGCAAATAAACTGTAATTTCATTTTTTTGTTGAACTGCGCCTTTAAAATTAGGCTTTGGGTTTTATAAAGACACTGACTCACAAATGGAAACTTTCTAATCTGCAGAATGAAAGTTTATTCTGGGCGTAAAGATTTCCATGGCCACCTGCAGTGTTTTAATGCCCTTCTATCTAAACTTGTCCCTGGGGGGATTTTATTGTTCACACGCAGCCCAATGCAAAGCACTTCCATAACTGAACTGAAAGCTTTCCGTATTTAGATACCTAAATATTGAAGAGGTTAGCACAGCACACCCATAAAGAGATTCAACGGATTAGTGAGTTTTCATGGCGCACTGTCAGAGAGGGGGAGTGTGGGCAGAGCAACCTCCTTTGGTCAGCAATGGTACTGCAGTATCCTAGAATTTAGTTAATTATTCGATAAACCGCCCTCCCAACACCTGACTCTACCTGTCTCTTCCTGGGCTCTGATCTGTCAACTCCACTGCTCCACAGCAAAGCCTCCCCACCCATCTAACAAAGAATGTTACAACACTTGGAACTTGTAACGTGATGGCAAGAATATTCCTCAAGTGTACAATTGGTCACCGGACATGATTCCAACATTGATGCAGTGTATTACTATAACTACTACCACAACTACTCCGCATTCTCATCTTCCTCTTAATCTTCTTTCTCATCCTCTTCCTCCGCCTACTTCAAATGATCATAATCAGATGTTAATAAGATAATAATGATCTTCAGGCTATTTCTCAGTATTGATAAAGATCTACAATATTCAGAATAGGTAGCCAAAGTAACAGCCACATATGGACGCACAAACACTCACACATGCACAAACAAACATGCGCACACACGCTCAGACATGTGCACACACACGAACACATGTGCACGCACGCACACACACACACCCACACACACACATGCACCACTACTTCTAGATTCTATGTTTCAAGATTCCCTGGAAGGGGCAGTTGACACAGTTGACATGTCTTTGTAGAAACAGTAAATATTTGTGTGGCCCTTAGAGGGAGATGAAACCGGGCTAGAAGAGCAAAGAGCCCTGTCTGGTCGGGCGCAGAGTACTAGCGTAGACTCATACTCAGGGACCTGTGGGATAGGGAGAAGAAGGTCCTTTAAAACCAGCAGGGGAAATATAAATACCAAGAGCTCTTCCTGTCATCTCTCCTCAGTTTCTAAGGTGGAAAAGGTCGTTTGAAGAGTGTGGCTGGGAGGGCCTTTGAGAAATGAACTTTTCTAACACATTCAAGTGCTTTTTCAACAAGGATGGGACACTCTGATTGTTCAACTTCATCTGGGTGCTGTCTGATTGGTCCAAGGAGCAGCAGGAATGTTGGAGAGAAACTTGAAACAGCTCAGTTGTCCATGCCATTTTGTATAACACACTGAAATATGTCTGAAATGTGTGTGTGAGTGCATGCGTGAGTGTGTGATCAGAAATCACATTAGTGTGAAGCCTCACCCTGTACCGTGTGATCAAAAAGCTTATATATAAAATATCAGTCATAAGTCTGTTTTCAAACACTAGGAGTCTTAGCAGTAAATGAGTATTTGTGTTCAATACCTCACTGCTAATTTCTAATTTACTGCCAGTGCATTACTGTCAAGTAAATACTTAGTCAATGGATTACAGTCAAGTACATACTTAATAGGCCATGTATTACAGTCAAACACTTATTCACAGTTAATTAACTCCAATGAAAGCAAACTCAGTGTTCAGAGGTGGCAAATTATTTGTAGATTCCACTCCATTCCTCCCCTCTGCAGTCTATCTGTCTTACAAGGCTTTTTTTAACCATTTACAGGACAGGGTTGTGGATGGGTGTTTAAAATATCTGAGCTTTTATAATAATAAATTTTTATACTAAATATTTATAATAAATATTATATCACCCTGGGATAAATTCCCTGCAGTAAAATTCAGCTATTCCAGCTTGACCAGCTTTAAAATCGAGTTGGTCAAGCTAGTCATAAACTGGTCTAACTGGGTATTGAAACAAGCAAAATTATCTGCCAATGGGACAAGAATCTGACTTCTTAAAATAAGACCAATTTTGTTAAAACAAGCAAAACAGTCGTACACAGATAATACTTGGTGTCACTTGCTGTTTCTTAACCATTTCCTGGTTTCCCCCTTTCAATGTATTTTCTGAGTTCTGTGTTCTGTTGAGTTTACCCTGTTGGTGACCACGCCCCCCACACCTGATATGTGTTTCCTCATGTTTCATTGCACTCACCTGATCGTCATTGTGTCTGGTTACCTATCATGCATATATTACCTATCTGCATACAGCCTGTCTGTGTTTCTCTGTTCTGTGCCAGATCTCTCGCATTCATTCCCCTGTTCCTGTTCCTGTGGTTTCCTGTCCCGCATCCCTGCCTGCTCTTTGCTCCTTCGCCCTGATCATGTCCCTCTGCCCAGCCCATGGTCCTCTGCCCTCCTCCTCCTCCAAGCCCCATCTCCGTTCCTGCCTTCCCTCTTAGACTGATGACGGCCCTCAACTGTGGCCGTCGTGTCCTCCTGAAGAGATGTTTCCTCAATTTTATTCATCCTCCCCTTTATTGATTTCCATGAATGGAGTGGTTGCCAGTGGAAACAGGACCTTTGGAGTTTGGTAAAGCATGGCACTTTTGGATCGTTTGGCCATATGGAGCTCAGCAACAAACAATCTTACCCACACTGGATCCGTTCATGTGCACACACTCTGATACACCAAATATGACTGCATAATTGTAATTGTTGTAATAATTATTGTAGTTATTTATTATTATAGTTATCAGTATTATTATGCCTTTGTGTGTGAGTGTGTCCTTCACAGGCAGTGGTTGCCTGTTTGTTGTATGAATACAGAATGGAGCGCTCCCCCTCTCTCCTCACCGTTTGAGTCTAACGAAAGTGCTGTGGGGCACAGACTACCCTAGAAAATCCTGTTAGAATCAGACCTCACATTCTTCTCTCTCTATCGCTCTCTCTCAAATTAATGCAGTTCAAATAGCTTCATTGGTATGCATTCTTGCATGTCCAAAAAACACAGATAATTTAAAGGCAACAATAATGTTGAGGCATTAATAATGTAAAAATGAACATTTATAGACTGATGGGGACAGTAGAGTGGGAGGTCTCAGTGCTGGGCTTACCACAGGGCCACACTCTCTTTCACCAAGCAATAAAAGCAGGAAGATGGACTTTGTTGCCTGGGGAAACTGTAATCTACGAGGTCAGAAGGTCACCACCCACAATTCCTTCCCAAAGGGTCACAGGAGACGACCAGAGGAGACAACCTCCAGTATTTTGTAATGCACATGTAATCACTTCACTGTTTTTCAGCCAATCACACACTGAGTCCTGAGGACCTTCTTCGGATGTGAAAGGCAATGTTGCCCATCACTCCTTTCCCCGGAGACAAGGTTTTGTGTGAGCTCGATCGGACCAACCGCACGACCACACAAGAACTTTGGCTGGCAGAATTGTCAGGCATCAAACCGTGACAAATCACAAAGCTAGCAGGGTTTTTCTTTACCCTGTCGGTGTAGATTAGGACAACGACATGATGTCTGTCACAAACTGTAACGCGCTGGCATGGCTGGCTATGGCAGTCAGATGGTATCTCACGTCTCTGACAGTGTTAAATTCAATTACATTTTATTTCTATAGCGCTTCTCATAGCAGACTGTGCCAAAGTTTTCCATAGTAACAGAATGGAAGTAAAAATGGAAATTACGAGCCCTTTTAAACTAGCAGGTAATCTGGAAAGCCCACGTGGATGGATGTGGAGTATGCAGTTCAGAGGGGCGGGGGATGACTCTGCAGCTCCAGGATGTGTGGAAGTGTGGGCATGAACCGGGGGAGGAGCAGGGCTGCAGCAGCCCATATCTCCGAGCGGTGAAGGTTTTACGGTGTTATGTTAGCTTTATGGTATAGTTCATGTTATGTGTGAATTTTTTATAGCCCCGAGCTGTGGGCCCCGAGAATCATCACCACCTTTCACCCCACGAGTGTCGGTCCGGTGCAGTTTCTCCAAGCACTCATCCGGAATAAAACAGTACACTTTGAGTGTCACACTGCGAGCCCCCCCCCCCTTTATTTAACTTATCTCAGTAAAAATGACAGTTTCCCATGTGAGATCTCATTAATTAACGATGCAGGCTGACTAATTAGCCTGATAATTAAGAGACAGATCAGTTGTGTTGACTCTTATCAGGCAGGACTGAAGCCTACTCATACTGAGAGAGAGAGAGAGAGAGAGAGAGAGAGAGAGAGAGAGAAGAAGGGAGGGGGGGTGCTCACCATCCCATCACTGGCAAAAACTAAAAAAGATTTATACTGAATTAAACCTTTTTAACAATTGCCTTAATAAATTAAATACATAAATTAGTATAACTAAAAATAAAATAAAGCAACTTTTGGGATTAGTTGTCTACTGTTTAAAACTATATGTCCCATAATGCATCAGGACAGGTTGGCTGAACACATTATCTTACTCAGGCTGTGGAATCACGTACACATGCACACTGTCTGAATGAAAGATCAAGATTGGTGCCAAGACAAAGATGGCTAAACATCGCTCGGTCAATGAGCAAAAACCGTTGCGGCTGGATGAGGTTTGGATTGGCCAGTATGGCCAGAGATGGAGACACTGTGCTGTGAGATGTTAAACCCAGGTCCTACCTTACTGGGGCCATTAAAGATCTATACCAGTTTTTGTCAGGTTGTCAAGTGACCTGCTAATTCCTACAAAAATGGCTCTCTCCAAGATCTGGTAATCTACTTTCTCTCAACATGGCTACACAAACCCCTGTATTCCAACCAACTTTGATTCCCCAGGTTGGCAAAATGGGAATAGAGCTCTCGGTTGATGTACCTCAATAAAAACTACAGTAAATCAGACTATAAAACTCTGACTCTCACAAGCATTACAGAAGCTGGCCTGGTTAGCTGTGCCTCATTTTAATAAAGACATCACTGTCACGCCCTCCTTCTCCCCTTATTTTACAAAAACGAAGCTTAATGAATATTTATGAACTCTGTCCTCTCAAATAGAGCCAAGACAGAGCGTTAATCATAGAAGCTGGCTACTGGAGAGGTGCATGATGGGAGATAACCATTCCAGAGAGATCTGGTAATGAGGGCATTCTGAACTGTCCATCACACTGGCTGCTTTGCCAATCAGGCAAGAGAAGACTCTTTATGTACCTGCCAATCAGATGAGAGAAGACTCTTGATTATGTATCTGCCTTTAAGCATAGCCTCTATGTTTCATAGTATAATATGTATGTGTGCCATGTTCCATTCTACATACTTCCATACTCAGTAGTACATTCTACATACTAGCCTGAGTGTACCTTGCCTTCATGATTGTGTCTTGCTCTCTCACGTTTATTTCCCAGTTCCTGTTCCTGTATTTCTTGCATGCTCCTGCTCCTTCACCCTGATCCTGTTCCTCTGCCCAGCCCATGGTCCTGTGCCCTTCTCCTCCTCCAAGCCCCATCTCCATTCATGCCTTCCCCCTCGGACTGATCTCCTGGTTACCACCCTCGCCTGTGTTTGACTTCGTCTTGCCTGTTCTCCATTACCCTGTCTGCCCAGACTCTGACCCTTGCCTGCGCCTTCACAACAAATTGCTTGTCCAGTGATGTTCCTGTTTGCTGGCTTCTGAAACTGGTTAAGAAAGATCCCTTTTTATTGGGTTGAAGTCTGCGCTTGGTTCCAGTTATTCTGTCCGTGACACACAATATTCAGAATTCACACTGATTTTGTACAGACTATACTGGAATCACAGTAATATATTTATTACAGCAATAAAAATATACCCTTTCTGCTTAACCAATGGCTTGCAGAAATCTTGTAGTCTACACCAAATTCATCACAAAGTCTGGATTTGTACTATGTAGCAGCTAATTCCCCGTTCCATCAGTGCATATCCAAACACTCCACTCACACCTTCATAATGCTCTCAATTATGGTGGGTTTACATTTTCTGACAACCTACAATTGAGCACGGCAATATTTCTGTTTTTTCTTGCTAGCTTTCAGCCTGAAGAATTCAGAATGGAGTGACTGCGAGGCATTCTGGGAGAGCTGAACTGTGAATAAGTGCTGGAGAAACACACATAATTATATAGATTAGCATTATTCAGAGCCAGTAAAACTCCCGACTTATTGGACACTTTATAAGCGCATCTAAATGGTTCATTCCAATAGGACCATTAGTCTGTGTTAATTGTCTGTAAAGAGGAATTTCTGGTACTAGACAGTACAGGGAAAGTAGGAACATTGACAGATCCAGGTGAAGTATGATTAATAGATTTAAGTACTTCCAGGCAAGTCCAGTATACTGTAGATTTGCAACAGAAAGGATACTTTTTTTGATATGTAGACACGTGGAGTGTGTGTGTGTGTGTGTGTGTGTGTGTCTACGTGTCTGTTGATGGGGCCACTGGTGCAATTTGGGAAAAGAGCCACCAGTTACTGTTTTTTGGTGTGATGTTGAAGAGGTTGCATGTCTGATGACAAACCAAGGAAATATTTATTTATTTTATTTTTTTAATGAAATTCTGCATTGATTTTTAACATTTTTGACCCGCAAGAGTTGCTAACACTGGATGGGGAGCAGTGCGAAGATGGATTTACGATTCCTACCATTTTCAGCTCCTTAAAAAATCCTGTATGCGATGATCTTACTCAGAGGTGCACGATCGTGTGTCATGGAGGACTGAAAGTAAGCAGGTTTTCATTCCAACCAATCTATTCTCTGGATGAAGGTGCGTTAATTAGTGAAATCAGCTGGTGTAGTGTAAAATGTGCACCTGCATGCTCTCAGCTCTCCATGGCACATGGCTGGGCACCCCTGATCTAAATGCATGTTATAACATTTTTCTCATACCACTCTTTATTGAATAGATAATTGGCCCAATGAGGGCAGACAGCCCCTGTCTATTCTGAGACCTCCAGAAGGCAGCGTGCTGTTGTAAATGTTTTTGTGAAAATATGGTATATGACTGGATGTGATATATACTAGTACAAAATGTGAAATGACATGTAAGTCATGCTTAATCTTCATTTTTTGAATTCATTTTTGTAATTAACTGCACATATAACTGCTTTTCTATGGGTATACTGGTGTCGGTATAAACTATAAACATGCATTCCAGTGTGGCAGTCCAAACACAGCGATACATGGGTTGACTCTGCTCCCTGTAGATTGTTCACCCTCTGAATGCCTTCATACATCGTCACGCAGAAATGTCGCCCTCTACTGGATCTGACTGGAAGACTTTCCATTCCAAACAACAATGTGAATGTCGGTCAAAAACCCAATACATTGTATTCTCAAATGATTTTGAGAAAGTCTGCAGCGTTTGCCTGCTACGTTTTTGAAGATAAATCAAATAAGTGTGCACATGAGTGAGATTATTCTGCGCCACCTGAAATTAACTTGACATTCACTTTGATAAAAGGAGATTGCAATAGCTGGACTCAACATCAAAACATTAATAAACATCAGATTCTCTGCATTAGAGTGCTAAGAGAAAACATTCCGTAGGAGCACATACTTATTGAGGAAATTCTAGCTCTGATAGTTTCCCCTACTTTGAAGACCGTGTTACGGTACATGCGCAAGGAAATAAACTGAACCCACAGCCGCTGCGTGAGCTATTTATTAGAGAGGAGCGGAACATTCTCAGACGTTTGATCGGCAGACACGCACACTGATACACGATGACGTAAAATCATAGATTTGAAACATGAATTCTAATCGTTTTCCAGGAAGTGGATGGAAAAAAGCTTTGGTGTGAAAATGCACAAGTATTACAATTGTATTGATTTTATGGAATATATACTTTAAATTGTGTCAGCATGGTCTGAAAAATCGACTTATTGTTATTTTTCATTTCAGCTCTGCAGCATCTTCTGTATATCTGGATCTGTTTCTTACTCTAGCAGTGATCATCAAAGAAAAATTAGCAGCAGCGAGGGAAAAAAATGTTTTAGGAAACATTTCTGTAAATTCTCATCTAAAAATATATAGGCATGAATACAGCAATCAGCCCGTTAAATAATCTCCATAGAACCAGGTGATTAATAAAGGTCTATTTGAGGCACGGTAATCAAGGCTATTTCGCTGACTCGATTTGCATAATAGGTGCAATGAATAATTTTTGCTTTGTGGAGATTTTAATGTGTCTAATTTTTTTAGAATATGCCGGTATCACGCTGAGGACACGGTGCCCATGTGAGGTGAAACGAAAGATTGCTGTGTGAAGTGTTAATTAGCGCTTTGCACCTGTCAGCTGAAATCGTGATGGAGAGTGATTCGATTTTTTTTGTCAGGGGATTCTAATTAAGCTAATTATGCTTTAACGGAAATGGCCCATTAGCACATGGTGTTTTCACGTTTTTCAAAAGAGATCAAGGGAGAATCTGTAGATATTTTATCATGTGTCTGTCTCCACTAGATCTTTTAGGCCTGTGATAAATTAATCCACTCTGTTCTGGAGAAGATCTGTCACTGAGCCTGACTGAGACACTGGACCCCGGGGAACCCCAGATGGGAACCTTCAAAACATTGGACAGCTTCAGCTGCAACTAGTTCAAAATAGTGTGTGTGCGTGTGCGTGTGCGTGTGCGCACATTTTCTCTGGCTTTAAGAACAAACAAAGTTTTACAACAAGTATAAATCCAGCACATGTTCCAGCAGGACTTGTACACCGAAGCCATATTTATTCCCATTATGTTCCACTTATGGAGATATTATATATTTATTCTACAAAATCATAGATAAAACAGACATATCTGTCAAGTCAAGTTGAGAGTCCACAAGTTTTGATAGTTTTTCCACATTGAAACCCTTCCTTCAAACAACAATATTGCTGGAATACAAATGGCAATTTTTAACTTACACCCATTAAAACACAGAGGTCACTGTAATTAATTACAATTACATACATCTGTAATGTAACAGTTTTTCTGATTTCCATTATATTCTTGTTTTCCAGGGATTGTTGTATCTTGAAGGAGTCGTTTCCAAATGTTGTCACTGAGGTAATAACAGTTTCATGTATTTGTTCATAAACTGTGTGTGTGTGTGTGTGTGTGTGTATTTCTCTGGTCCAGTAATAGGACTTGTGTAATATCTCCGAAATTTGAGTGCTGGAGACTGCTTTGACAGCCGCCATTTTGTGTTGTTTGGTTTCTTTAAAAAAGTGGAGTGAGAGTTACCCCTCTCCAGGCTCCATAGTGTCCTTGGACAGATACACTACCCAGTAGACCATGTTAAAAACCCCAAAGGACACTGGGAAAAGAATCCGAGCATATTTGTCAATTTTGCTGGTTCCATTTGAGCCAGAGGAGGCCGGGGGCGTGGCCGTGGCCTGGTCGGATTTGGCCCCACCCACTTGTACAAGCTCTAGTTTCGGCCGGAGGGAGGGGGAGTGGCCAGGCTGCAGGTGTGACAGTAGTTGCCCTGGTAACAGTGGAGAGGGGGGCGGGGCAGGGGGTGTGGTCTCGAGGGCTCGGCTGAAGGGGTTTGGGCTGGAGTGGGGTGGGGCGGAGGATGACATTATCGCCGCCTCCACAGCGGCCGCCGCCATGGTTACGGAGGGGGCGTGGCCCACCAGGGTCTGCCGAGGCTGTGTGGCCTTGTTGCCGTGCAACAGGTCAGTTCTCTGAGTGATGCTGGAGTCTGTCACACGCTTACGCAGGCTGCCATTAGGGTCTGTGTTCTGCTCCGGGAGAGAGGGAAAGAAAGGGGGAAAGAGAGGGGGTGAGAGGGAGAGAGAGGGAGGGAGAGACCAAGGGAGAGAGAGGGTGTGGGAGGGATAGGGAAAGAGAGGGGGAGAGAGAGGGCGTGAGAGGGAGAGAGAGAGGGAGAGAGAGGGTGTGGGAGGGAGAGAGGGGGGGGAGTGAGCGAGAGGGAGGGAGAGAGAGGCATAGTGTGGGAGGGAGAGAGAGGGACAGAGAGAAAGGGGGTGGTAAGAGAGAGGGAGGGAGGCAGAGAGAAAGGGAGGGGAGAGAGAGGGGTGGTAGAGAGAAAAAGTGGGAGGGAGGGGAGAGGGTGATTTAAGAGGTTGTGGAGTAACAATATTTACATTACATTACATTACGTGGCATTTAGCAGACACTCTTATCCAGAGCGACGTACAACAAAGTGCAAATCAATCACATTGTGTCATCTGTGTTAATATTGACGAGTGTTTTTATTTGTTCCATTTAATTTTTTATTATCTTGACCTGGGTTTGCATGTGTGTGTGTTTGTGTGTTTGTCTGGCTGTCTGTCTGTCTTGAAATTAATGTTTTTAAGTTTACTTGTGAAATACAGCTGAATTGAATTGAATTGAATGAGAGATGAATCACACATGTCACATTTGGGTGGAATTGTACACTGTCCCTGATAGCTACATAAATGAATATAAATAAGTAATGAATAGAAAAATACACTTTATTAGGAACACATGTACACCTACTTATGAATGTGATTATCTAATCAACCAATCGTGTGGCAGCAGTGCAATGCATAAAATCATGCAGATGGGTCAGGGGCGTCAGGTAATATTCATCAACCATCAGAATTGTGGAAAAAATTTATCTCAGTGATTTTAACCGTGACCTTGTTGGTGCCAGACGGGATGGTATGAGTATTTCTGTAACTGCTGATCTCCTGGGATTTTGACACATAACGGTCTCTAGAGTTTGCAGAGAATGGTGTGAAAAACAAAAAACGTCCAGTGAGCAGCAGTTCTGCTGGAAAAAACACCTTTTTAGGTCAGAGGAGAGGGCCAGACTGGTTAAAGCTGACAGGAAGGTGACAGTAACACAAATAACCACACATTATAAGAGCGGTATGCAGAAAAGCATCTCTGAACACATGACCTTTAAGTGGATAGGCTACAGCAACAGAAGCCCAATAAGTCTAATAAATACCTTATAAAGTGTTCAGTGAGTGTAAGTGCAATGACCACATGCTGAATGGGTGGTCTTTGTTTTATATAAGTCCTGGAGCATCTGTTAAGATAGAAGTCATCACGAACACCAGTCCGTGCCAATATATTTAAATAACAAAACAAGGGAGCCGCGGTGGCGCAGCAGGTTAAGATGAAGCGGACTTCCGGTTGCAGTTCGCTGCAGTTGCACACCGAGGCCAAGTTTGGCCGGCTCTCGTGGAGCGACATAATTGGCTCGCTGCTCCAGAGGGAGGGACTTGGCAGGGTTAGCTGATCGCCGCACAATAAGCACCTTGGGCGCCTCGGAATCACGGTCATGAGCATGAGACGAGACGGCTTGAAGAAGGCCTGTTGCTCTCCTTCGGGCCGCCGAGGGACAGGGTGTGGGCGGTGTATCTAACACTAACTATAATTGGATTAGATGGGGTACCAAATTGAGAAAAAAACAAAAAAAAATAAAAAAAAACAATGCACCCCCAATGAGCTTACAAGATTTTCATTTAAAAATGTAATTTTGAATGCAATTAACTGATTATCTGCTTATATAAGTACACCTGTCATATAATTAAATAATAAGAGTTTATAGACAAGTTTATACAGTTTAAAGCATTTTCAATCATTAAAAAACTCAACTTAAGCAGGACGTTTTAATGTTGTGGCTGATTGCTCTGTCACATTTAAACATGGCATATCTGTTCTGTCGGAGTTTATTCTGGATAATTGTATTTCACCGTGACAGAATGGGATTCATTTCCACAAAATTACATCGCATACAAACAATTATCAGGAGGAAAATATGTCTTGAATATAAATCCTGGGGTTACATTTAGACGAGCTCCCCGCAGCGCATTTTCTGAAGCTGAGTGAGCGCAGCGTGGCCCTGACGTCTGTGAGTTTGAAGTGAAATGACGCGCTGCTTCTGTGGGTGGGAAGGTGCTTTAAATTTGATCCGGACGGTTCTATCACACGCACCAACACCGTCCATTCCAGCTTCTCCCACGGGCTCAAATGAATTACACCTGAGCTTCACAGTTCTCCTTTTCAACAGGTTTTCAACCTGGATGTGTCAATTGAACATTCCATAAGCTTCCATCTAAAAGGCCCACAGGGTTTTATGGGAAAGTAAAACCCAAGCAAAATGTCGCTGAAGCACACTGCTATGAACAGCCATGATGATCGACTTTCATGCCGCCACAGCCAGAATTGTTCCCAAAACAAAAAGTTAGTTTTTAACATTTAACACAAATAATAATAATTTCATAACAACAAACTTCATCTTTTGTGTTGAGGGGTCTTTAAATCAAGATTATTGTTTGGTAAAATGAACATGATTGTGCTATTATACAGCCATTAAGTATTAATGGATGCTTTATAGCTACTTAAAGATGCCTTGTTCATAGTTACTCACTCTTAAATGTGCTTCTAATAAAGGGTGACAAAATTACAAAAATTCCCCAAAAAGCCACAATGCACACAGCTATGTTGGGGGTTTGTGGGACCCAGCCAGAACAAGAGTACCTATTATACATACAAATTAGTTATAATGATATTGTATAAGCTTGTGTGGATACACAATGTATTACTACATTATTAAGCATTAATAACTATTTGTAATGGTACTGTATTACTGACTATAAGTATAAGTTTGATATCGGCGACATTTACCACTATACTGCATGTAAACAAAAAGTGTCTTCTTAACATCTTAATCGACTTTAAAAAGTTTCCTGAAAGGGGTTTATATATTATTTACAGAAGGTTTTTATATTCATGGACTGCGTAAGCAATTTGCCATAAGCTAAGCAGGGTTATGGACTTGAAAAGCTTCATATTGCCTTGTGCCATGACACTAGAACCCAAAGCTTCTGCACATGGCAAGGGCAGGGTCACCTTACAATCATCTGAAATGGTGTCTGCAGAGAATACCCACATCACCCTTTAAAGAGTCATTTCAACAGGCCACACACTTCAGCACACTTTGTGCCTGGTCAGTGGACATTTTTGCTGAGATCATATTTTTATAATAAGATACAATATCAGTAACCTATGCTGGTGGCTGGCGCAAGGACATTTCATTGAAGAGTCACACAACTTCTCTGACCTGAAAAATGTTTGCCATCAGCAGAATTTATCAGAGGGAGTGTACTGTGGAATGTATGTGTTGTGTGCAGACATAATTTTCGTGTAGCATAATCCATAACGATAAAGAAAATGAGGAGGTGTGTGAGATATATTTAGAGTTGATCTTAATAGAGCAGTAGGTGTGAGGTCAGAGATCTGACTTAACGCGGACATTAATACAGCCTTGCGCACGGTGATTTACTGGTGCGCTGCTGTCGAAACTGCTAACGTCAGCCTTTCAGGAGCCAGTGTCCGCAGTCCGGCCCTTTTATTAACACACAACTCCTGTTCTAGTGCCCTCGCTGTGACAGTTACAAATTAAACCGGGCGCTGCCGTGACGTTTCCAGGGAGACAAGCACTTTCATTTCTCTGGCTCCTACGGTTACACACGCTCCTCTTTCCGGAACAGCGGAGAACTCTGGAAGTCCTCCAGCCCTTGGAGTGACCTCTAACCCCCCTGCTTGAAGGATTCTGAACATGTCCTGCAAGGTTTGGGCCAAAGGACAGCCCCAAACCCTGCCAGCCCATTAGCCAACAGTCCCTGACAACCAGCTCCACTCTGAACAACAGCTGGACAACAGTGGTGCGAAAAATGCCCAGGTCCCCTTTCACAATGGGAGGCACTACCAGGCCAAACGCTTAAATACCAGGGTTGAATGTGCCATACTTAATCATTTTAACATTTTGAGAGCTGGGAATTATAGGGTTCCAACTGAAAACAGAATAGTTTAGAGATGTCAAACCTTTATTGCTTTCAATTAACATATCTCAGCAGTGCTTTGAATTGCCCTGTTCATTTAAACATTTTTTAAATGTCATTTCAAGGATGTTTAAAGGTTCTGGGGAAGGGCGGGGAAGAGAACAGGATCTGGTGTGAAGCTGTGGCTGCTGGGTAATGCTCAGCACTCTCAATAACAGGATCTGCCTCGGAACAGTGGCTGCTGGGTAATCTTCTCACGCAAGTCCCCCCGACTCAAACAGACAAAATTACAGGCGTCTAGTGATCGGCTGATTGCACCCTCATGACCTCCTGATAGGGCATAAGTTTGGGGTCATTATTGGTGCCCTTGGCGTGTTTTTACCCTTGAATTCAGCCTCAAAGTCATGATTTTTGCACTGCAAAAACGCAAAAATGAGTCCATCTCAGCAAGTATTAATAATAATTTGTTTTTTTAGCTGACGTCTAAAGCGACTGACAGTTGATTAGACTAAGTAGAGGACAATCCCCCCTGAAGCAATATGGGGTTGAGGGCCCTCTTCAAGGGCCCAACTGCTGTGTATATTTTATTTTGTCTACATCAGGACTTGAACCACCAACCTTCTGGGTCTAAGCTACAGGCTGCCCCTGTAAGTCTTACATTTCAACAAAAAAAACCCATTTGTTTGCAGAATAAGACCAGAATGCCGATAAGGCGAGAGAGCTTGACGTATTTAAAGATTTGCCAGTGGGGTAAGAATTTAATTTGTCAAGTAAACCGTAACTTGAAACAAGCTAATAGTTTCTACTTGAGAGGAAAAAACAAGACTTTGCCTCATTATGAGACTGAAACAAATGCTTTTCTCGCAGTGTGTGGTTTATCTACGAGGCTGCTGGAGCTGGGGCCAGGATAATGAGTCTGGAGTCTCCCGAGAGCCATTGCTGTCACATTCTGAACGGAGGCATTTCAAGTTAAATATCTCAGTAAATGTGCCTTAGCATTCGTGACAAATATCTTACAATATTGCGCTTGCTTAATCGGAGTAATAAAAAACACGAATGTCATGTGTTAGCAAAAGCCAAGGAGCCACAAAACAAGGGAGTATGTTATATTTCTCCAGATAATACGCACCAGCATCTTAATCACTTTTATATTTCTCCAGATAAGAATAGAGAGCCGTAATACACAGCAGATCCCTGAACAAGGATGTAGTTTAAGAAAGAGAGACGTTTTTTAGACATTTTTAAAACCTGAAGAGCTCATTTAATGCCCATCTCGTACACATCAGGAGCCTGACTGAATGTTTTCAATCTGTTCTCACTGCCATCTGGCATTTTAATGAAATTAAGGGATTCATTCTTATTCACCCACTGGAGACTGGTTGCATGGCCATGCCTGAGCCATTGTCTTTGTCTTTCGACTCAGACGTTAAACCTTTACCTGCACCAATAAAGTTTTTTACTATTTACCACCAGCCTGTGAATACCACAATGCACTAGGAAACCAGATAGCTTAAAATACCATTAACCTTCCCATTAATAATTAAGGCTATTAAGGTGTTCCATGGATCGTTTTTTTGTGTGCGCAAAATGAATGAATCATGAAAGGATCTTGGTTTTCTTTTAAGGGATATTTAAATTAAGGGGGTTGGAATGGTTTCAGAGGTAAATGAATGTATAATGAATAATAATAATGTATAATTAATGTCATTCTAAGGGATTGGTATTTCATAGTGATGGAGAGGGGGAGGAGGAGGAAGACTCACCTGTTGAAGCTCTTCGGCGTCGTTGACCTGCTTCACCGGAGTGGCCTTGGGGGCCTGGGGACCTTTGACCTGCTTCCTCCGAGCGCGCTCAGCTTGCGCGTTGGTGAAGTAGTTTACAGCGGCGAACTCGATGAGTGCTGAGAAGACGAAGGCGAAGCAGACGGCGATGAACCAGTCCATGGCGGTGGCGTAGGACACCTTCGGGAGAGAGTGACGGGCACTGATGCTCAGAGTGGTCATGGTCAACACCGTGGTGATCCCTGAGAGAGAGAGGGAGAGATGGAGAGAGAGGGAGGGGGAGGGAGGGAGAGAGGGAGATGAGAGAGAGGGAGGGAGAGTGAGATAGAGGGGGAGGGAGAGTGAGAGAAAGAGGGAGAAAGAGAGGGAGGGAGCGGGGGAGAGAAAGAGAGAGGGAGAGATGGATGGAGGGAGAGAGGGAGAAAGAGAAAGAGGGAGGAAAAAGGAGAGAGAGAGGGAGGGAGGGAGAGATAGAGAGAGAATCAGGGTTTCCACCTATCCCAGAATCTGTCACCTGCTCCCTGATACCCAGGAGTGGGCAGAAATCTCCAGCGATCTGCACCACGGGCATACAGTGAGTGGAGTTTATAAATGTGCATTCTCATTGCAAATTGACAAACAGTCTTGAACTGAAGCAGTGAAAAGTGTGGGGGTGGTCTCCCTCCAGGTGACAGACCCATGTGCGTGTTAAAAGGCTCATCCTTCACTGAAAGTACTTTCCTCAGTGTTCATACCCATGTACTTCCTGCTGTATCTTAGCCAGAGACATAAATACCCCAAAATATTAAAGGAGACCATTATAAACTTTGAAGGAAATGTGCAATTAAACATATTGGAGTCTGAAAATAATAATAATGGAGCTTTAAAACAACAGACGTGCATGCATATAAAACCATAGAGCAAGCTACACTACAATAAAACTGGTTTCAAAGCTGGTTACTGACTTTAAAAATCAGTAGAACTTCTGCGTCATGGTTCCAACTCACCACCAGAGGAAGACAAAGGACTGAATTTCTGTTTTGTTTCTGCTCCCATTATTGAATCAGTGCTGTAATCATTGTACTCACCTGTGTCTTGTCTGTGTTTACAAGACAATTTGGATATGGGGTTTGTGTAAATAGCACTGATATAAGGCTAGATTAAGGTGTAGATTAAGTAAAAAGAGGGTTCTGGCTCCAAGCAGTGAGAGGAAGAGGAAGAGGAGGTGGAAGTGGTCAATGGAATGGCAGACAACAAGCACTCCTTCAGAGAGGAGTACTCGTTTCTCCTCTTAGAGGTGGGGGGGTTGTCCTGGTAGAGGACAGTTCAGTGAAAGTGTTTTTCACTGCAGTTCAGGATTTTTTCCCACTTTGTACCTATAATTTTGTTGCTATGATAACAGTTTTTTACAATTGCAAAAAATTCACTTTTTCAAAACTTCATTCAACTCTGTGCACCAACATTCAGCTTGTCAGTTCATTTAATTCACAAAAAGGATCAAATCTATCAAACCACTGTGAACATGTCTCAAAGGAAAAGCACCAGTGCTAGAATTCTTTGTTCATATCATAGAGAACAATGATCTAACAAACACTGACAACCAGTGGCATTACAGTCAATACACTATTTTCTGTTACTGATTTTCAAATTGGACTGTAGAAGTATAGTTTTTGGTGGTTCAGCCTGAACTGAAAAGTTCTAAAAAAGTTCTAAAAGGTCTGTGTGTTAGTGTATCATTGTTTTAGTATTATTTATTCTTGTAATTTATTATTTTTCATATTTCATGTCTGGTTCTACTTATTTTCATTAGTCTTTGCACTCGTCCTCCCCTGTTATGTCTGCGTCTGAATGTTTTCCAGTCGAGTCACTCCCCTGTCTGCGTGCCCCACTATTCGGGTGGTTACGGTAGTTTTCGGGGTTCAACATTTTTTCTAAACTCGCGATTCTTACTTCCTGCTTTTTCTTGATAGTTAAAAGTTGTAAAGCACTATTCTTACTAACCACTACTAATCTAGGTTTTGTACAGTACTAATCCGATTAATACACTTACTGTCTGTCTAACTAACTAACAATCACTTTTATTGGGTAGTTTAGAAATATTCACGTTACTAACTCACTAACGCATCTCTTAGCATTTCTGCGCTGTTCTATAACTCCGCCTTCCTATGCTATCCCTTATTACTCGTTTGTTTCAGCGAAGTGTTCGCACCTGTCTCTTAACTATCACTACGTCTTCAATCTATGCATTGTCTACTCTCTAGTCCAGAGCCGTTTGTTTTACATGTGTGTCTTTGTGAATCCAGTCCGCGTTTTTGTTTTCCCCCTCGTTATTGTCCCATTACCCTTTCATGTGTCTCACCTGATGTTTATTTGTTAGACCGCCCTCACTCCCATGCCCCGCCTAGTTTGTCTCATTCCCCTGTGTATTTATACCTGTCCTTTTCAGTTGCACGTTGCTAGTTCATCTTGTCCTGTTTCTGTTCCCGAGCCCTTGTTTCCTTCCCCTAGTTCTAGCCTCCTTGTTTCCTTGCCCTTGCCCTTGCCCTTGCCCTTGAGTCCTTGCCCTTGGTTATCTGCTTATCTGGTTTTCCTGTTTTGACCCCTGCCTGCTTCCCTGGACTATTCTTTGTGTTTTGTGGAATTCTGTACCTCTGCCTGTTTGGACTGACCCCCTGGATTTTGACCTTGGCTTGTTTTGTGACTACGCTGTCTGCCCCATCACCTGTGAGTAAACTTGCCATTTTCCACACCCCTGTGTCTGCTTCTGGTTCCTCTGTCCTCTCCGCCGTAACACAACTAAACAGTGAATATAAAGGTATCTTTTGTGTGAGCGATCTAAACAAATGTTCTTATAGTATTTCATGAAAAAGGAGGAATTTGAACCAATTAGTTTGGAAGTGCAAGATTTCTTCACAGATATGAATGCACAATGCATGTTTTGAACAGGCGAACAGGCTGTGTCACAAGTGCTTACCATTTTGAGTGTCGTGTCTAAGGGTTTGAAAATTGAGCACAAGCTTGTAAGATTAGGGTTGAAGTGATTGTAAAAAACTGTAATCTCTCTGCTCTTGGGTCCATCCCTTAGTCCCCTGGAACATTCTGGCTCTCTAGATTACCAGCTTCTGTCTTAGTGGCCTAAATAACTCTATGGTTACCATAGTGAGCCTGTACTCTATATATCGTTTCCTGGTTATGTTGAGAGATCGTGAGACACAGTTATTGTGTTATTAGGACAATACAGCAATACCTTGTGGACGAATCAGGGACAACAGCACCGGAAAACTTGACTTCCCAGGTTTCGTGAGGCTTTTCACAAGCCCATGGATAGTCAGTGGGAGATGTCACAGGTACCTGGTCCATATTTTTCTAGTCTATGGGTATGACCACGGTGCATTAATTATACTTGTGTGCTGCTTCTCCTCATAAAATCAACAGAGCCTGGCTTCCAGAAATATTCCTGCAGCGCTCCCGGAGGACTTGCAATGGAAAATGAAAACGGGTCTGAAAACACATAACATTATACTTGTCATGATTAAATCAATACACCTTTTAAGCAGCAAGGACTTTGCCATGGAAGAGAACTGAAATAAATCATCACAGGGATATTTTACAAGCAGGTGTGTGGGGAAAACAGGGTTTAATACGCTGCAGGAGCGCATTAGAGACCCCATGCCTAAATCACAGACGCGTCGTGACATGACTGAGTCTGCCTCGGAATGAATCTCCGGGCAAGGTGACGAAGACGGTGCGGTGATATTAAAATCTGAACGAGTACAGCTACAAGAGTCAGAGTAACAAATTAACCTTTAAAACCGCAATTCCTGGCCTGCCTGAGAGAGCCTTAAAAAACCTATAAAATGTAAATTATAGTTTTGAAATATCACGCAGGCAATATTTCTTTCTGGAAAAAAAGCCACTATATTTTTGATACCCTGCCATCCCTAATCATAACCGTAGGTGAGGTGGAGATTTGTGATTGGTGCTGTTTGGTTTTTATCTTGGGACATTTTGTTTTTGACAGTTACGGGCCCGTCTCCTCGGTTACGAGCCTGTCTCCTTGGTTACGGGCCCATCTCCTTGTATAAAAGGAGAAATACACCACCCTGCCTCAGAAGATGACACTGTCTGTAATCTGTAGCCCCGGCTGCTTTTCTAAAAAAGGCCAATATTTTATATAGTGATGATGAGGTGACCAGAGCCGTCTTTATGAGCAGAATAATGAGGATGTTGCGTGGCTTAGTGGTAGGCTGCTTGAGTGGTAACTGTAGAGTTGCTGGTTTGAGTCCCCAGTGGGCACATAGGGAACCTCACCTGCATCTGGAGAAATTAATTTGGGTCCCTAAAACAAAAAGGAAGAACCCTGCCATTGCAGCCCTGAGTCAAGCTCCTTAAATCTGCTGCAGGGGCTTTACCCCTTTACCCCTTCTCCCTCTCTTTCTCTCTGTCTCTCTCTCTCTCTCTCTCTCTCTCTCTCATCTGTTCTCTCTGGCCACAGTTCTTTCCTTCTTGAAAAAGAGAAGAGAAGTGGGTTCTCAATGTACCTCCCCTGGTTAAAGGATTAATAGAATAAGAGAGGGACTGATGCTCAAAGGGAAACAGGAATCCATAACCTCCACTGACAAAAACCGTTAAATACCATTAAAACCTAATGCCCCTGACTGTAGCCTCTCTGGGACTGAAGCCAATACACAAAAACTAAAGTAAGTCACACAAAAAATGGTCATTCTGGACAATAATGAATTTGGACATCTGCCATAGCATTTGGGTTCATTTAACTTGCTGTTCCATTCCCTCCATAGGTAGATATGTCCAGGTTGAGCAGACCCTTTTTGCAGGTTAACTCAACAGCACTCTGGGGGCAGACAGTCATGTCAAAAGGCTAATCTTGTGTTGTAATCTCACGCCTGGGTGTTTGCAAATCAATCAGGGAAAAAAGTAACATAAAAAGAAAGCAGCCTTGTATACTGAAAAGGCAGTACTTGCCCACAGAAGATTTGGTGTTATGGTTACTGTGATTGTCTCTCATACAGGAGACCAGGGATTAAGGCTCACTTGTTCCTTTTTTTTCTCTTTGTTTCACTCACTTCTAACAATAGCAAATTATATTTTCCAACTCCAGGGGTTTGGGGAAAGTCAATCTTAACCCTTTCCACGTTGCCTATCCTAGAGGACTATTCCCCCCCATTTTGTAATAGTCCTATGAAAGTGTCAATATCTCAAAAGGTATTTACTACACACACAGGGTTCATGACTTAAAGAACAGACTTGTACCATTCAGAAATTTGAGACCGAACAAATTAATGTCAGAGAATGCACATACAGTGTACATAAAAGTTACATTAAAATGGAAAATAAAAACACCTTATGTTTTATAGTACAGCAGTAAATATCTCAATTTCTATGTCAAGGACCAATTCAGAACTGCTTCATATTTGTGTAGAAACTTGATGTCAACTTGTATGAAAAATTTGGTAAAGATATCGACAGGCATTCAAATTCCACATGAGTTTTCCCAAAACTGCACTCCAGATGTCCTCAAGTGTCCCCAAATCTCTCCAAATACAAAACATCTGCATATCTTTTTTTCCAGAGACATGAATGATTGGAAAAATCCTCTCCAAAAAGGATTACTCACCCTAACCAACCTGCAGCACATTTAAAATGAAACTTTATTTCAGAATTAGGTTAACCAGATCCCTGTTAGCCCCATTAGCCAGTAGAATTGCAGGTTTATCCATAGCAAGTCCAAATCCTGTAATTATTCGTGTCTGTAGTCATTCTGCTCTGCAAACACAGCGATAGTCCTAAACTGTCTGAGACCTGAATTTCACAAGTTATACCTTGTTGGAAAGGGTAGGAAACCCAGTTGAAGAAACGTACCATGTTTTGCATTAGTTTGGTACTGAAATGACCAAGCAATGCATTCATGCGACAATAAGAAAAGATTACATTCGCATAGGTATACAGTAGTCCCGGCAAATAGTTTTTTTGAAAATGGATTATGAAATAAACTTCAACGTTAGTCAAAAAACAGCTGTAGCTTCATAACCAGATGGGATATTTGGTTTCATAAATACAGTATGTCGGTATCTAATAATTTGCACGGTTGGGGGTTTGATCCCCGGTGTAGCCACAATAAGACCCCTATGCAAGGCCCTTAACCCTGCATTGCACCAGGGGAGGATTGTCTCCTGCTTCATCTAATCAACTGTACATCGTTCTGGATATGAGCGTCTGCCAAATGCCATTAATGTAAGGTATTATGTGGGATGATCAAATCAGGGAAATCGTCCTCCAACAGAGAGTGACTGCTGACGAATATATATGTATTTGGGTCTGTTCAAACAAGCAGCAAAAATCTCCTTATAATGATAGAGCAAATGACTTTGACGTTGCAAAAAGCAAGATTGGAACCACTCTCTGCCACCCAAAACCAAATTATTAATCACACGGCGGATCGGACGTTAATTCCTGTTGCTATACTCAGTTTCTCCAGCAGAGGGAGCTCTGGCTTCAAATACCCGTCTGAAGCGGTGACGTCAACCCATCAGAATACAGCTCGTCAGATCACAGGTGCGCAGAGACCGATTTTAAAAATTGGAACAAAACAAAAGCGCACGTCAGCTGGGGAGGAAAGGTGGCAGACCGGCGAATGACGCTTTCATTAATGCGTCCGTGAGAGTGGAACTTCCACCCTGAAACAGATCCGTGAAATACAGGGCAGAACAGGGTAAAATATATCTCCTGCGATTCCTTTCTGTTACACATCTAAATTGACGTGATAATACCACGCGCATTCAATCACAAATGGATGCATCTTATTGCATAGCCTTGTCCATGTGACCCTGCTAATTTAGTTCTAAGGTTTATTATTATTAACCTAAACTGAGACATATTTAATCATGGGCTGACTGTTTTACTAAAGTGGCGGTTGTGAATCTTTAAAGACCAAGAACTTCATAGGCTACACGTGGGCACCGGTTTTAATTTTGTCACACTATTAGTCATAATCATTGTAATAAGGACTTAAAACCAAGGATGTAGATCTAATTTCAACTATGGGGTGCAAAAGAAACATTTTTTGGTTACAGTACCACCCAATACACCAAGATAATATTTTGGAGGGGACATTAACTTGTAGGAAGCAATGTAATCACATCTAATGCAATAGCACTCAAATAAAGGGCAGGTTTACCCAATGGCTGTCTCTTTAAGGAAGTGCATTCGCCTTGTGACATCCTTATCAAAAAACTGATTGTTCTCTGAAGACTATCTGGGCTAAATAAAGATAAAAAGAAAAGGCTGTGTTGAAGAAAGAACACGTGCTTACAGACTAAAAGGGCTTCATCATCCCCTGATTTAATTGGCATAACGCACCATTCTCTCCCTCCCGTATCTATCTAAAATAAATCACTACACACAAACGGCGGGAACACTGTGAGCGTGACGTACCGAAGACAGTCCTGGCAGGGACGGACTCTTTGTTTATCCAGAAGGACACCTGGGAGAGGATGACGGTCATGATGCAGGGGATGTAGGTCTGGATCATGAAGTAGCCCATCTTCCGTCGCAGGTGGAAGAACACCGTCATGACCACGTACTCGCCTGCAGGGCAGTCAAATTCAGGCCCGCAAAACTCAGGAAAAAGTCTAGCGCGACTGACGCTAACAAAAGCAGTGCCACACAGTAATTATGTCCAGTGTTAATACAACTCTAACATCCGAGTCCAAAGGGGACCATACAGTACAGTGCAGTCCATAAATATTTGGACATTGAGAAAAAAAAAGTTGCACTCTACACCAGCAAACAGTTTCAATAAAACAATGTGGTTAAAATGCAGGTAAAGTTACAGTTACTGTTATACATAGTCCAAATACTTATGACCTGCACTGTACATACACCGTAAAAGTTGATTTAACACTGAATATTTTACTGTACACTTAAAATGTCATGCACCGGGTTTAGGTCCGTCGTAGCTGCACTTTGATAAAAACAATACAGTTTATACGATACCTGTTAAATTAAACAAAGCATATGCAATAACAATACAAGTCATCATTTGACCTCTTAGGGCCTTGAAATTAATTGGGCTGATTCACAACTTTCTACAACACCTTGGTGCTGTCTCACACGGTACATTGTGTGAGATATGCAAATCTTTCGTCAACATCTAGGTAATTATTACAGATATTATGTGAAGCCAGCTGTGATTACAGCCGGCGGTGAACTGCTGTCTCTCAGCTGCACCTCACTTCATTGCAGAACCAAAAAATGTATTGTGTATATGTGCCACAATCTGTCTGACGCCACATTATCCTTCACCCCTGAAAATGTTTTTTTTTTTTACATTAATTTACCCAACACTTGTATCAGAAGTGACA
Organism: Conger conger; assembly: GCF_963514075.1. Lineage (NCBI taxonomy): Eukaryota > Metazoa > Chordata > Actinopteri > Anguilliformes > Congridae > Conger > Conger conger. The sequence goes on from NC_083765.1 coordinate 20,957,347, forward strand.
TATTGCACAAGGCAAAGTGCATATCAGTGCATTTGAAAGGCTCAGCAGCAGTTACAGAAAGGGTAAGGAAAGCGGGATTACCTGCATTCGCACTGTTAGGATAATCAATTACCCCATAAATCACGGTCAGTTCCCCTGGCAACATATGCAGTATTAACCAAAGTGCTAAAACTTGGAGAAGTTCAAGGACAGGAGGTTAGAGGAATGATCCGACTTCTGGATGCCGCTGAGGGTTCAAGTGTCTCCAGAACAGAAATACTGACACTATAATATTTACTCTAGCTGTACCAGTAAACTCAGAAATACTGACACTATAATTTTTACTCTAGCTGTACTAGTACACTCAGAAATACTGACACTATAATATTTAATATAGCAGTACCAATACACTCAGAAATATTGACACTATAATAATTGTGTACCTTTATTTCTGAGAGTGCAGCTGTACTATTTCATTCAGGTTCAGTGTAGATATCAAACCTCAGCAGGCACATGACCATATTAATTAGCCCGTGCCGACCTCCCCGGACCCAAAGACCTTTAATTCCAGATGAAACCGCAGTCATCAGCCGCAGTGACAGGACAGATGATAAACGAGCAGGAGAGGCTCATTCACGGTCAGGATGAGGTCAGGACCTGTTATGGACTTGACGGTTTCGCTGGAGACGGTCTGTCCCACCAGGTCGTACTGGACCAGGCTGGAGGACTCCGACGGCACCTCCACGGATCTCTGTGGTCCTTTGGTCCAGGTGTAGATCACCTCTGTTTTTGGGTATGCATCTGAGGAGGAGGAAGAAGCCAAGATGAGATGTGAAGAGATTAAACAGTCACAATAAGGACACATGAATTGATATTATTTCATGTAGTTAGTAACATAAATGAATTGATACATTAATTTAACTTCTTGTTAGTTAATGTATTTGGTAACTATTAACTAATGTGTTAGTTACAAGAATATTCATACATTAGCGAACCATAGGGTAAACTTTTAATTAGTTAACCATTATCAAAGGAGAATAATGGATGTAGGATGCCAGGGGTGCTTGATCTGAGGAGGATAGTGGATGCAGGATGATAAAGTGTTTAATCTGAGGAGGATAATGGATGCAGGATGACAAAGTGTTTAATTTGAATAGGTTAATGGATGCAGGATGACACAGGTGTTTAATCTGAGGAGGATAATGGATGCAGGATGATAAAGTGTTTAATCTGAGGATGATAATGGATGCAGGATGACAAAGTGTTTAATCTGAGGAGGTCAATGGATGCAGGATGACAAAGTGTTTAATCTGAGGAGGTTAATGGATGCAGGATGACACGGGTGTTTAATCTGAGGAGGATAATGGATGCAGGATGACAAAGTATTTAATCTGAGAAGGTTAATGGATGCTGGATGACACAAGTGTTTAATCTGAGGAGGAGAATGGATGCAGGATGACAACAGTACTTAAGAAGCCCAGACATTTTCTATGTTCCAATGGCAGGCAGTATCGGAAATAACCCTAAAACCTGCAAATCACACAAGGCAGTCGAACGTGCTGGTTCAGGAGAAACACCGAGGAGCATTGGAACTCCTTCCTCTCCTCACTGTAGAACAGTGACAGACAGCTCTGTGCCAGGATGGGTGCACTGCCTGCTCACAAAGTCTATGGGCTCTTTCTAATCACTTCCTTTTATCGCTCCTATGCTTGCTCCTAGCCCCACCCATCGGGAGAGGCAAGACAAAAGAGGCAAAAGAAATAGGTGTTTGTGAGTCTTTTTTGTATTCTATTTTCTGGGCTTGTTGTTGTTTATTTTGTTTGGGTAGGCTGGTTGGGGGGGGATTTCAGGTTGTCTTCCTGTTGCCTGGTCTGGTTGGTTGTCCCTTTGTGTGAGTATTTATTCTTCATCACTGACAATAAATCTCACTTGATTCATTTCATCCACTTTCCCTTTTACTATTTTCTATGTGTCTGTTAAGTAGCGTTTGATATGTTATGGTTTCTATAGCAACCACCAGCTCAGTGTAATCTGCAGGTTTTTGGGCCATAACAGCCGGTGAGTTATGAACAATTCTACTGGACCTGCGTGTGATATATAAACATGTAATGTCCCTGAGTTACTTCCCTCCATGAACTCCATTTACCCTTTAACTCAGCCGTCCCATTTCACTGAACATCGCTGCCAAGCAACAACGTGCAATGGAAGTCTCTGTACAGAGAGACATTTGGTTTATACTTTGGGCGACTTGAGTGCATTTATACTTTTTGCTAAGGACATGACCACAGGCTTTGTCAGGCGACTACACACAAAACATTCACGAATAGATCTTTCACCATACTAACATTTTAAATGGGCAATATCTGTGCAGGCAAGGAGCCTCCTGTGACCACTGCATATATGTACACCGATCTGCGACAGGTGTGTGCACTGATGTCATGAACAGCTGATAAAATGTCAGTGCCAGACCATTCAAATCCTGCTCATACTTCAGGTACGTTTAATAGTTTTAAGTTAGTTTTGCCAGTCCTGCCCTCTTTATATGTACAAAATGGAGATTCCTGGCTCTCTCAACCTGCCACCTAATCATCCCCCGATTTAATGGGCTAAAATGCTGTTCTCTCCCTCTCCACCTCAGCTGATGTGTGGTGAGCATTCTGGTGTAAAATGGCTGCCGTGCATTACCCAGGTGGGTGCTACACATTGGTGGTGGTTGAAGTGAGTTTCCCCTTCATCACTGTAAAGTGATTTGAGTGTGAGAAAAGTAATATATAAATTCAATGATCTATCTTCAGTATATCCCAAGCGGCCAAAACCGGGTTTCTTTTCTGAAGCTCATTTCCTGATCATACTGAGAGAGCTGAGAGATGGTACTCACTAGTGCCACTGTGGTTGACTACATTATAGGTCATTCAGACCCATTTTCTATGTAAAGGCAATGGTACAACTGTGGTCAAAATACAAAATCAATTATTTTTTTCCCACAATAAAATGTAGACACAATTGGTGTATCTAATGCCTCCCCATATCCTGATTTTCTTTAGGTTATTGTGCTATTAGGACAATAAAGCAATGTGGATGAATCGGGCCAGATTACATATCTCTCTCTCTTACGCACTTAGTGGAGGAGTTGCTACTGCACAGTCTCTGGCACTAAATTGTACAACATGGCGGTGCCCGTAAACTTCAAAACACTTTTCACAAGTCCAAGGATAGTCAGTGGGTGCCATACACTCAGAGGCACGTTGTCCATATTTTTCTACAGTCTCATGGAGCAGGCATGAGTACAGTAAAGCACAATGGAGTGTAGTTTCAAGCTCAGTAAACATTTATGTCCACTCACAGCTTCCGAACTTCAGGGGGCAGGCATGCCCGTCCATGGGGAAGTCCACCAGCCTCATTGGACACTCAGCACTGATGGTCAGCCTATCAACACACACACAGACAGACATCCAGACAGATGGTTACCCTGCTTTCAAGTGATGTCGAGTGAATAGTTTTCTCAGAATTTGGAATAGGGCCATCCCACTCGTTCACGTTCAGGTGCTTTGTGGCGGTACAATTGAAAGCAAGGTTATGTGTGGCTGCTTGTTCGTTCCTGTCAGGCTGTTTACATTCTGGGTGAGCAATCAACTGACTAGTTACATCAAGCAATCTGTGGCCCGCTCTGTTTGTAAAATACCACAAGAAACAGAATCCTGCAGTTCTATAGTTATCACAGAATGTCAGTGTGTTTTCAATTTGTAGCTGTGCTTCACTCGTGGCCTTACTGTATGACATTTCTTGCGGTTCACAGAGGTTTTGCTCAGCAAGAGTGAGTACGTCACAACTCGGCCAATTCGTGCTGCGTCTAGAATCCCGATTTACCCGACTTGATCATCTGACATAATAAGGAGTTCACGTGGGCCTTTCCGGTGAGAAAGTCCTGTAGACTGTAAATCTGACACCACCTGAGAGGACGGTCAGAGCGCCTACACATCACCATGACGACATGTTAAAAACACATGTGCTTTTCATATTCTGTTGGATCACAGCAGCGCATAGCATAATGCAGAGATCATCAAATGCAAATCCACCGCTGGCTTTAATAACATAACGTAACATAATGAGGAGAACAGGCCATTCAGTCCAGCAATGCTCGCCTTTTCCTACCGCTACAGTGTACTACTGCTTAGTTTGCCTAAAAGCTAAATAGTATCTAGCACTGTATCAAACCCCAAGAGTTTCTGCCTCCACTACATGACCTGGCAAGCTATTCCACACAGTGACCATTCTCTGGGTGAAAAAATACTTCCTAATATCTGTGCGAAATTTATCCTTTGCCAATTTCCATTTATGCCCTCTCGTTCTGCTAACCGAGCTCACCCTGAAGAATCTCCTGCTAATGCTGTTCTCTTAAATCTGCCCTAATTATCCTTTTACTAAGATTTAATTTCATCCAGGTAATGAACAGAAGTGCTACTGATTGGCCAGACTCACACCTCACTCCCAGGTAAACGGAGGGTGGAAAACCAGCGGTTCTTGGCCCTCGAGGAGCGAGATTTCACGATTCCTGACCTAAAGCAAATTTCCTAACTGTTATATAAACTGTTTTACTGTCGTTGCAATACATTATGGGGTAAAAACGTCTTGACCAATGTCATGGCTTCTTCATTTTCAAAACAGTGCAGTTTGTCATTTGCAGTGTTTTACATTACATTACATGTTATTCAGCTGATGCTTTTATCCAAAGCAACTTACAAAGCAGTATCGTCGACCTCCAGCAAATAAATTCACCCACCAATAAAGCCTGAAATGTGCAGGTATACACCAGGGGCAGCACACGTTTGTACAGGTGAGATGCTGTTACCTGCTGGGCAGGCCTCAGGTTAAACGGTAAAGTAGTCTCTCACGACGGCCCTGCCTGCGGCAGTGTGGGAACTGTGCGGTATGAGGAGGAGAGAGCCGCCCACACAAGTTTCTGTGCCATTCCGTGTGTGCTGTTACACAAGGTCTATTCCACTGCAGAGTCGCTATGCTAACCACTGCTGCATTAACACTTTGACGGGTAGGCTTTTTTCAGATTTATTTTTGTTCTCGAACTCCATTGCAGTTACCAGTATTGATTGTTACATCAGCATTAAAGTGTTCTGTTAAGAAGCATTCTAGTGACATATTTGTGAACTCAGATGCAGATCTCTTCACACCTGAAAGGGTTAAACAGATGCAGAGCTCATCACACCTGAAAGGGTTAAACAGATGCAGATCTCATCACACCTGAAAGGGTTAATCAATGCAATACCTGAAGAGCTTGGCATGTGGTTAATTGGCAGGTATAGTGTAAAGAATGGTGCCGTTCTTCATGATGTGGAAGAGCTTGGCAGTGTTAATTTATTAAATGGCTGTGTGGATAATTGGTGAATTGGCTGTGTGTATAAATAGTTAGATGCCGGGTACCTCATGGTGTAAAGAATGGCACCGTTCTTTATGATGAGGAAGAGCTTGGCAGTGTTAATTTGTTAAATGGCTGTGTGGATAATTGGCGAATGGGCTGTGTGTATAATTCGTTCGATGCCGGGTACCTCATGGTGTAAAGGATGGTGCCGTTCTTCATGATGCGGAAGAGCTTGTTGGGCGCGGTCATGTTGTGGGCCACAGACTTCTTCCCGTTCCTGAAGAAGGTGTCGGGGGTCCACACCTTGGTGACCATCAGGTTGTTGAGCCGCAGGATCTCGATGGGCCCCTCGTAACGAAGCCGGCGGTCCACCCACGTCTGGCGGAAGAACACGTCCATGGTGTACTCCTGAAGAACGGGATGAGGACATCAGAATGGTACCATACACATGTCCAGGTACCATTCTGGTGTCATTAAAGGGTAATTATGCTCTTGATCACATGTTGTTTTGCTGTAAATGTGTCATGCCTACTTCTTTTTTTTTATGTTTCAGATTTTTTCCCATTTTTCTCCCAATTTGGTTGCCAATTTTACCCTGTTTATTTCAATCAGCCATGGTAACCGTTCCCTACAACCCCGTTCCCCGGCGACCAGATAGAGATCAACAGGAGTTGCTGCATCGCCTCGGGCCCCGGACCATGATTCTGAGGTGATCAAGGCACTTTTCGTATGTGGGGATCCTCCCTGCCAAGTCCCTCCCCGCACCCTCTCTGGACATACTTGGCTTTGGCAGGACCCTGGTCCTCGGTGTGCAGCTGCATCAAGACCCAATGCCTTAACCGTGCACCACCACAGTGCTCCGTATGCCTACTTCTAAATGTTAAATACATATACATAGAATAAGGTGCAATACATTTTTACAGTAGCACTCACCATTTCAACATCTGAAACTGGGCCAAAGCTTGTCACGTAAATATCGGTTTTAACTTCTGTCACTGAGCCTGGTGAAAACAGAGATTTAATGAATTATGAATCAATTTTTGAGTTTATGCACAATAAAAACTGAAAAAAGAGAACAGAAAAGCTTTAGAGATGTGTCAAGATATCTATATCAAGATACAAATGGCAAAATGGGTTATTTTTTTGCCATAAAGGTAATCTAGTTAAAGATAAATGTAAAACACTGATTGCATTTTCCTCGTTGTGTTTACTTCCCCTTGAAGTTTAGAGCACATTATGTGTAATTTATGACAAAAGCAAGACAGCATTGAATCGTTTCAGCGGAAGCTCAGTCACTCTCAATAGGCCCCGCCTCCAATGTGTGACGTCATCGCCATAGACGACTGCCTTCCTTTCACATTTCGCATCCTACAACTAGAGCGGCTAAATAAAGTACGCGCATCGTGACTGTAAATTCGCACTACCGTCGGCCTCTCGTGGGCGGCACACACGCTGTCAGAGTGTGTTTGAGAAATGGTTTGACTACAGTTGGTGTTTTCTTGTCATCGGCAAAAAATAATAAATAATAACAAACCCTACGCCGCTGCCCTCGGGAGTCACGCTGTCCTCCCTATAGATCATTCACAATTCCATTTGCTGCTCCTTGTTATAACCTGCCACAGGTCTGCCCCACTCAAGTCAAGCTGCAGATGATGTATGCTACGGTGCTGCTAAAAATAGCAGACCTTTCTCATCTTCACTCGCTCAGAGTGCTGATGCAGCAACATAATTGTACCTTTTGTGCTCTGAGCTTATAGGCTCCGCTACTCTGATAAATCTCTGAGAATCCATAAGACATCATCAGTCCAAATCTAATTAATCTATTGAAGGGATGATCAAATTTGGCACTAGTTTTCTCGTCTCCTGGGCTACCTGAACAATTAGTGCTACTGATTGGCTTCACACCTGACTCCCAGGTATAAGGAGCGTGGAAAAGCAGCAGTTCTCAGCGCTTGAGGACCGTGATTTGATGATCCCGAGACATACAGGCGTAATGCTCAGTGGTGGTGACCACACGGCCAGATAAAGTTATTAAAACATGCAACTGTAGCATCTTCATAATTTCTGTTGGGTAGCGAGTTGGGCTAAGACTATTCTGCATTTTATAACCAGCCTAAAATCACGTGAATTAAATTTCACTCAACTGCTCCGCTTTATTTAATGTTCAATCAAATTCTGTATGAGTCCAAAATGGATCAAACAAATGTAACCTTTTATTCGACTATGGTTCTCCTTCTCATTTCATTAGTAGGCCTACTAATGCGAAATATTTTGCAGTTTCCACCTAAGCCGATAGCAACAACTAAACAAGGGGGGTGCGTTCATCTCCTGTGCCCTTTCAGGTCTCCGCTGTAGCCTACTTAACTTTATTTGCGACAAGATCCATGTAGGCCAGCTGGTGTTATTACAAGCAAACGCCAACACTTTGAAAATAATAAAATAATGAACAGATGCATTTTCAAATAAATTAAGGACAGCCAACGTATTATCCGAAATTCCCAAACAAATGTCAGCGCACAGTGTCAGTGCAGGACACCAACTATACTGTAGTGTATGGGTTTATATAATGGACAAAGAAATAACGGCAATAATAACAGCGTAGAACGCCAAACTCTCCGTGAATACATTTCGTTCACACAAATAGATGTAGTTATGACATTTAGAAGCGCTCGAGGATAAAATCGATCACGGGTGTAGGAGGGTACAGAACACTTCGCTGTATTGCAGAGCCCTTTTGTTATATTAAGTGATAACGGATTATTTTAGGAATAGAAAGGCAACCACGTAGGCATATTACCCCGGAAAATATGTCCACGATGCATGCTGACTTTTAATGGCACCTGGCGAATGTTTTTTACACGCGTAAAAGCGTCTTCATTAGCCCACCTTTCAAACTGAAACATAAATAACCCTTTGTGTTCCTTACATAACTAAACCAGTTTTACATTCCAGTGCATCAGTGACCGCGGCACTTTCAGCTCGCTAATCAATAAGCTAAGTATTATTTATCTAAAAGGTCACTCAAAACTGTAACCCGAGCTTCACACAGCTCAATAGCTTTAGAATTGTCTATCCAAATCAGCAAAGATACATATTACCTAATTGTATCTGTATCTGTAATCTGCAGATTTTTTGCGAATCTGTCTTTTTTTCTGAATGTATTTGGCTTCATTTAAAATACGCTTTCACCGTATGCATCAGTCGGACGCAAGGGTATGAAGTGGACAAATGAGCAGCTTAGACCAGTGAAAATTCAACAGTTTGAAGAGTACATACTTCCAAATCCGGGTCGCAGTCTGTTGTCATATCCATCCAGAAGCCGATCTAGAATTCGCGTGAAATTTTCAGGATATGTTTTTTCTTCCTTTTTTATCTGTGCAGATATTCTCCTTACACTGAAAAAGGTTCATAAAAGTCAAGGCATGCATTATACCATTTTATTACTGCAAATATAACCGCTACTCTGGTATGTCTCATTAACTTAACTGCGCAAGTAGCAATACTGTGCTTGCTGTTTACCTCTACCCATGCATGTAATGTTGCTGCTATCATTGTCAGCTGTTTAACTGCTAACTGAAGCGTAAATCACAACGTCTGGCAAATAAAAAAATGAAATTGATCAGATCAGCGCGGCTGGGAGTACTTACCAAGCGGCGACGCAGATAAAGTAGACAAGAGTGGAAATGCAACTCGGGGACATTGCAATCACCATCTCCTTCTTGGCAGAAACCATGTTTGCATGCCATACTTTAAGCCTGTTTACATGTTCCAAACGTATTGTCCCGGAGACAGATTACACCCGTGAATGAATCGACAGCGTTGGGTATGTTAACCGTCTGTATTCCCCGCAACCGCAAAAACAGTCAGTCTCGGTGTTCACTGTTGCCAGACGTGCCCCAGCCGTAACTCTGTTGGTGGCTAATGTTTTACGCGACTGGCTATCGACAGAATCAACAGAGCGGAGGAGACACCGGATGCTTCTTCTTCATCTTATTTCAGATTTGGGTTTTTGTCCGTCGTACTGTAAATCCTGTATTTGGATTATGATCGATAAGAAGATGGGCACAACATAATAGTATTGCTGGGGGGAAAATCCATTAATCTCACGGACAGGACAGCAAACCTTGCCAGGGCGGCTTGTCAGGTGTTTGATGTTAAGTTTATCTGAAACCACTTGCTTCCCCTCCGCTCAAGGTCTTTTTTTTTTTTTGCTTTTTGGAGTGCAGTCAATTGATGCGTCTCAAACGCGTCGCGTATTAACCTTCATAATGTGGCCCAAATTTGACCCGTTTTAATTCAGCACAAAACACTTACTTTACATTATTAACCAAAGTTAAATATGTGGTGTTGTGGCCCAGAATTGACCCGTAGAGATCTATATTAGAAAAAAAGTAAAACATTTTTTTTCCTGAAACTAAACTTTATTTTGTTGAATATAATACATTGAAATGCAACAAGAGGGTTTCTGAAATCATATGGAGTCAAGGCAGTTCACTTTGCCTAAACATGCGTACTACCATGAGTATCCATTTGTAATGAAAAAAAAAGTCCTGTTATTTGTCTGAATAATAATTTCTCAATTTAAGGCTTAAACAAATATTTGGCAATATGTCTTTGCCAAAGGTTGCACAAGGTTTGATTGAAGGCTCAAAATAATAAACTCCCTCACCAGCGCCCCTGTGAGAAACTTTACTTATAAATATATAAAATAATATTTATAACCAGACAATACCAGATACCGGATTATCTTTGAAGAATCTATTTCCATCCATCCATCCATCCATTATCTTAACCCACTTATCCTGAACAGGGTCGCAGGGGGGGTGGAGCCTATCCCAGCATACATTGGGCGAAAGGCAGGAATACACCCTGGACAGGTCGCCAGTCCATCACACGGCACACACACCATTCACTCACACACTCATATACTCATACACTCATACACTCATACACTCATACCTATGGGCAATTTAGACTCTCCAGTCAGCCTAACCTGCATGTCTTTGGACTGTGGGAGGAAACCGGAGTACCCGGCCGACGGGGATTCGAACCCAGGACCACCTTGCTGTGAGGCGGCAGTGCTACCCACTGCACCATCCATGCCACCTCAAGAATCTATTTTAAAAAATAAAATAATAAAAAATAATAAAAAAATTAAATACAATTAGGCGGCACGGATGGTGCCGGTGGTACGGTTGGTAGCACTGCTGCTTCACAGCAAGGAGGTCCTCGGCTCGAATCCCGGTTGGCCGGGGCCTCTCTGGAGTTTGCATGTTCTCCCCGTGTTTGCGTGGGTTTCCTCCGGGTACTCCAGTTTCCTTCCACAGTCCAAAGACATGCAGGTTAGGCTGATTGGAGAGTCTAAATTGCCCATAGGTGTGAGTGTGTGAGTGAATGGTGTGTGTGCTCTGCGATGGACTGGCTACCTGTCCAGGGTGTATTCCTGCCTTTCACCCAATGTGTGCTGGGATGGGCTCCAGCCCCCCTGCGACCCTGTTCAGGATAAGCGGGTTAGGGTAATGAATGAATAAAATACAATTAACACCAGCCCATAAAATGGCACATTTGACTCTGAGGGCAAAAGCCCCCCTTGGGCCCTATCTGTGCACCTGCCCGGGTCCAAGCTTCTCTGATTATGTTTGTGAAAAAAAACCCAAGCCCAGTCACCTTTATCCAACACAGTGTCTGTGCTTCAAGGACGAAGAGAATTAGGACCTTCGACTATATCCTGACAGGGGGAGTCACCTGGTCTCACTGCTGAACACACCTCACAGCTGACCCATTACATTACATTACATTACGTGGTATTTAGCAGACGCTCTTATCCAGAGCGACGTACAACAAAGTGCAAATCAATCACAAGAACAAGTGCAAAAGTAGACCTGAGAGGACGGTACAGTTCCGAGTCCTAGTGTAAACATACAGAAATTCAGAACCCTTGAAGAGTACAATCAACATTCAAACTAGCATACCACTGTTGGCAGCTAGAATACTACAATAGCCAATAAAAACAACAATACCTATACAAGTAACAATATCTATACATAAGTGCCATGACGGTCTAAGGCCAATCACAGTGATTGTGAGTTGGGGAGGGAAAGGTGTAGCCTGAAGAGATGGGTCCATCGCTTTCGTCAGACTCTCGAAGGGGTCGTGACCGAAGAAGCTTCAGGACCACTGCTCTAAAGTGAGGCGGAAGTGCTGTAATCTTGCAAGAACACAGGTTGCAGAGATGATGTCATTAAAGCTGTGTCTCCCATGAATGCAGGTTACAAAATTGCCATGTGCAGAAACCCGATATATATTATACATATGGTCTTAAAAAAACCCCGAGTTTCTACCTCCATTAAATGTCCTGGCAAGCTATTCCACACAGTGACCACTCTCTGTGAAAAAAAATGTGAATGTCTGTGTGTAATTTATCCTTTGCTAATTCAGAGGGCGTACTGAGAAGAGACACAGCTCTTCAAGGGCAGTGGGTGAGTCTCCCGCCCTTAGCAAGACCAGAGGGGGGGTTGTGCCATGCTGCAGACTCCCCGTGACCTCTGATAGGCCCACAGAACACTCGAACACTGCCACTGTTGGCTTAGCAGAACGCTCTGTGTGCTTGTTAACTTGGTAATGTTCTGGCCTGCAGTCCTGCTAGCTAGAGCCACTACTAGCATGGTTAGGATTATGTAAAAAGATTGTTCTATATATATATTATTTTTATTTTACTTCTGTACTTTTCTCTACATTAAGGACACCCTCTTCCCTCTTTTGTAAAGAGCTCACTTGTAAATGAGCACTGGTCTCTCTGTGTGATTTATCCCTCAATATGAATAAAAATACAGGAATTCTGAAAGACAAGGCGCTTTGCTATACTGAAACCCAATGTGCCAGTGATGAAGAAAAATGAACGTATTTTCCTTGGGTTAAACCTTAAAGAGGTTTAAATGTTTATGTCCAAATTTGTTTTTAAAGACTTCAAAAGAGCGATCGACCTTAAAAAACGTCAGTCAACTCTACTTTGCATTTAAAATACTGTCGAAGAGACATTGCTAAATGCTACCGTTTTCTGGCAGACTTCATTAATCTTTTAACAGTGTTGTCCAGTAATGTGTCAACAAGCTAGTGCATAAACAATGCAGACGTTTATTGTGCCCTTGAGAATCAATGCAAGTCGGTCCAGCATATAATGATTTGATGCTAATAAAATTCTGCTTCCACTGAAATAAAACATTTTAGCATGATTTGCATGACTGCACAATGCGGGTTGTTTCCCTACTGTTTTTCTAATAAAGATTTAGCCATAAAATGCAAATAGCAGTTTGGATACTAAGGCGAGTGCTGTTATTGCCTCTATTTTAAGACAATGGTCTGGATTTAGTCACCATTTTATCCTGAACTTTAACTCACAATTAAATGCAATTGCTGCCATTTCTTCAAAACTCAATTAAGGCAGTTTACTGTGCACCCAAACCGACCTGGCCAACTGTGCTAGTGGAGAAAACACATTTCACTTGCATTTATTTGAAAGACAAAAGCAATATCTTGGAAATAACTGAAAACTTGCTTGTGTTCTTCTCAGCGTATGACTGCTAATTTCTCAGTAACAATAGATTAAGTGTTTCCATCATAATACTGTATGAGGTGCCTGTAGATTGCACTGCAGCATAATAATGTCCACACCAGCCATGACAAAAAACTGTGCTAAAAACCTGACTGTAAATAACTATAGCCATGAATAGCTAGTGCCACTGCAGTCTGTTTGCTGTGAGCCTGTATTCAGAGTTTGCGTCTGTTCTTCATAGGGTACTGGGACCTGGTAGGTTGGTGATTCAAGCCCTGGTATAGTCATGAAAAGATCTGCACAGCTGTTGAGCCCTTGAGCAAGACCCTTAACCCCACATTGCTCCAGGGGGGATTGTCCCCTGCTCAGTATAATCAACTGTAAGTTGCTTTGGATAATTGCTTAATTATCATAACTAATTATGAATAATGAATTCAATGCTGTTTGGACAATTCAGTTTTTGGATTGGTCGTGACAGACGAGCACTGCCTTGATCTTGAGTCCGATTGGTGGACCGCAGTGAGTGGGTGGACGCTGCTGACCTTTTTACCCCCATGAAAGGCATCATGGGAAATCCTGGCCGGTGTAAGGGAGCTGAATCTCTCCAGGGCATTCTGTAGGAGTTGCGCTCCATGTGAATTTGAGTCTGAAATCTGGAGAGCTCTCAAGAACACGAATGCTGGGCGGCGGTGAGGGGGTGGATTTGGTATCGCATTGTTCCAGCATCATGCTCAGAATATGCTTTTTAGTCTAAAATATGGCAAAACAAGAATATTAATATCTTGTATAAATGTATTGTATAGATATATAAAATTTTGTTGCACAAAGCTGTTGGCTGCTGGACCCCGGGACTGAGGAAAGGTGGTGTATATATCCCTCTAACAGCATACGCAGAGCAGAACAGCGTTTTTTAAAGGTCCCCATAAACCAGCGATGTGTGCACCTGCTACCCCCTCCCTGTTACACACACTTCTCATGAGGTCCCAACCCAGGAGACATGTCTCTCTCTCTCTCACACACACACACACACACACACACACACTCTCTCACTCTCATGCACACACACACCTGTGTACACCCACACATATGCTCGCACACACACCCACATACACTCTCTCTCGTACACACACACACACACACACACACACCTGTGTACACCCACATACATGCTTGCACACACACCCACATACACTCTCTCTTGTACACACACACACACACACACACCTGTGTACACCCACACACACACACATACTCTCTTTCTCATACACACACGCACACGCACGCTCGCACGGACACACACACATATACTCTCTCTCATACACACACGCTCTCTCTCTCATGCATACACACGCACACACACACATACTCTCTCTCTCATACACACACACACACCTACAGTACACGCAGCACAGAGACACAGGCATACACCCACACATGGACAGTGTGGGACTGCATATAGTCAGTCTCTCTCTGACGCTCTGGCTCAGTACAGGGGAGGGTGAGCAGTATTAGCGCACGCTGCTTTGGTTTCTGTGCTTCAGGTAGTCAGTGCACTTTCATTCTGTCTGTCCATTCAGCTATCCTTTCACCTGTTCACAGTGTGTGAGCTGTGTATGTGTGTGTGTATGTGTGTGTATGTGTGAGCTGTGTATGCATGTTTATGAGTGTGCATGGGTGAGCTGTGTAGGTGTGTGTGTGTATGTGTGTGTGTGTGTGTGTGTGTGTATGTGTGAGCTGTGTATGTGTGTGTACTCATCTGTATCCACTCTAACTTTTCTGCAACAGCCGGAGATTCATGCGCTGAACTTCCCAGTTGAAAGAAGGAGAGTGGGCCAGAGGAAGTCCCTGTTAAGGACGCAGAAGGACAGACTATGAGTCTTAAAGCCCATATCTCTGCTGGAGGATAATGCATTTGTGCTGACAGGGAACACATTTACTCACATTATTAGATCTGAGCAATGGCCTTGTCCGTTTTAAAGAGCTTCTGTAAATCTCTACGAGAGCTCCTCCAAGACTACACACACACAGAAGTGAATATTTTTTTATAAATCAACAATAGGATATGTCATTGTGATGCAGTGTGTGTGCCTCATGGGAATTCATTTTTTTATACTCCAGAAACTGGATTATAGTTAGTATATGTCTCATCTTACATTCCTAAGCACATCTGAGACTGTGTGACTGTATGACTTTGTGACTGTGTGTCTGTGTGACTGTGTGTCTGTGAGACTGTGTGACTGTGTGTCTGTGTGACTGTGTATCTGTGTGACTGCATGACTTTGTGACTGTGTGTCTGTGAGACTGTGTGTCTGTGTGACTGTGAGACTGTGTGTCTGTGTGACTGTGAGACTGTGTGTCTGTGTGACTGTGTGACCGTGTGTCTGAGACTGTGTGACTGTGTGACTTTGTGACTGTGTGTCTGTGTGACTGTGTGACTGTGTGTCTGTGTCTGTGTCTGTGAGACTGTGCGGCTGTGTGGCTGTGTGACTGTGTGACTGTGTGACTGTGTGTCTGTGTCTGTGAGACTGTGCGGCTGTGTGTCTATGTGACTGTGTGACTGTGTGTCTGTGTCTGTGTCTGTGTGACTGTGTGTCTGTGTGACTGTGTGACTGTGTGACTTTGTGACTGTGTGTCTGTGAGACTGTGCGGCTGTGTGACTCAGTAACAGAAATGGCAGTGTAGTTCCAGTTTGGCCTTTAAACTTTAAACTTGAGTAATGGAATGGCTCCTTCCTCCTAGACTTATATTTGTGTTTGATGGTATGCGTTTTTATCTTCCTGTCAAAAATCAACAATGCTTGAATATACAGTATACTGTAGATAGATCTACACACACACACGCATGCATGCACGCACACATGCAAACACACACAAACATACATGCGCACACACACACACACAAATGCATTCCCACATGGGCACACTGTACACACACATGCACACACATGCACAAATGAGTACAATGAAACGTACACTTCACATGCAAATTCACACACATCTGTCACACACTGTCATAGATGTATATTTGTAAGATTGCATGTGCGTGTACAGTATATGTGGTGAAGACTGTATGAACTCATGAACATTCACTCAGAGCCACGTAATCACACACACAGCCTCTCTCACACAGAACTCCATACCACTACATACCAAGAAGAAAGGTAACTACAGGAAGTGTCTGTCTTAGCAGGGTAGAGGAGGGTCAAAGTTCATGGAGCCACTGATGAACTTTGACATAATTACACTTAACAGGTTTTTAAATGTCATTTCTATTGTCCGTTCTCTGATTCTTTTTTACCTGGAAAGTTGTTAGGAAACTTGGGCCTAAAAAGTCACAGTTTTCCTTTAATGTGAATAGCAGGAACACCCATAACCCTGCCTTTCCCATTCCTCACTGCTGGACCCAATAAACGGAACAGAGAATGATTAAGAGAACACATTCTGTCCTGTTTTTGTGCTGTGAATCACTGCGGCCACTCCAGATTATTGATCAGAGGTCCCACGCTTAATTCCAGGATGTGTGACGAAGTGTCTCTCCTGATCAGATGTTGACGATTTTGTTATCGTCATGTCAGGCTCAGGTTAGGCCGTTATTTTTTGGTGTTAATAATAATCATCATCAATATCACCATCAATCGTCATTAAAATCATCATCAATATTGTCATCAATAATCATCATCAATATCATCATCAATATCATCATCAATGATCATCAACAATCATCCATCATCATCAGTTAAGTTGAATGTCCAGTTTACATCCAAAATAATGCACATGTAGTTATTTTGTGACCAGATAACCTGATTTTGGAAATAACATGCAACAGGCTACATGGTAACAATAATCAAATTTGTCTGATTCTGCCCAATCCGATCCATGATTGGTCCAAAGCTAAAGCCTGTCTGGTGTGTTTTCTTTACCCAGTAGCCAGCGTAATCATCCCACGATCAGAGTGACAGCTGTCCAGCTGCCTGCATTGTCAAAATGTCATTTCACATTTATGTTCCAGTTGCTATTATTAGATACCCATCAGATAGCCACAAATCTTGATGCCATTGTCAAGTTTAATTAGCGATTATACTTTTATTGGTTGACATTTGTATTTAATTATCATTGGTATTTGGGAATAGTACTTATCGCGGTTCTATAGCTGAACTGAACGCGCTGACGGAAGGCTTGGTACTGAAATGCAGTGATGATCTATAGTCTTTATGTTCCCCCAGGTCTAGCATATGGGTTTCACTGGCCTGGAGCTGTTTGAGTTTTGATTTACTGGTCACACTTTACAATAAGGTTCATGACTTGGCATTAACTGATGTAGTTAACATGAATGAATGATGGACAAATACATGAATTAAGCATGAAATTTTCATTTTTCATTAGTTAATGTATTTGTTAACAACTAATGTATTTCTTACATGATATATATACATTCACAAACCATCGGATGAACTTATAGTTAGTTAACCAATAGCGAATACATTAACAGATTTTTTCATTCCAATATGAATTGGTGAAGAGTTACCGATGTTTTTTCCCCTGAACCCTGCTGACTGTCTGAACATCTCCAGCACCCAGTATAGACCCCCACTGAAACACTCTCTCCTATTAACCTCCACACAAATTCAGTCGAACAGACTTGGCTGCTCACACTCAAAATGTTTTTCAATGCATGGATATGATGGGCTGCTCAGGTTTGATTCAATGTGTTTTTTTTTACTTTTGCAAACAGATGGGTGTAATTCCACAGCTTGAGGGCAATTTGGGCACTTCACAGACACAGACAGCCTCCGACAACAGCAAAATCAACTACACAAAATGTTTGGGCAAGGGAGAAAACTTTTCCAAGTCAAAGTTAAGGATAATTTTTTTTTATTGAATCCAGGCCACAAATGTGCAAGTTATGTAGTCTGAATAAGTCTGTAAATATGCCATTAAAATGTGGCATGTGTAAGATGAGATCAGGTAGTCTGCAACTCTGGCAAAGTAGAACTGTAGCGTGCTGCCTAACTGGGCAGATGGGAGCATTGCATTTTTTAGAGTTAAAGTGAATGCGGTTCATAGGGAAGAACTTTGGTGCCATTTGAAATGTGTAGAGATTCGGCTCAATGTCATCTGCTAGCAGTCCAAGTACGCTGGCAGTCGGGCTTAGGAAAAACTTCAATTTTGTGTGCATATGCACACCAGCACACATTCATGCTTATCTTTCCTGTAATTGCAGACTGTTTAAAATAAACAACCATTACTTTCAGTGGGCTAATGGCGAAATTACTCTTACTCAATGATAAATGCAGCCGATCATTTGTTTGCATTATTATTTATTTCATCATTAATTTTTGGTAATGATCCATTGAGGCAGTAGAAAACCAGCAGTCAAGTAGTTTAAGTCACCCAGTTCCCCCACTTAAAGCAAATGCGTTTAGTGATACATTTGTCCATAATTGTAGAGACGCACCTCAATGAATTTAAAAAGGGAGCTGTACGGACCACGCAGCTCAAAAGCCGTATTATTGACTGCAATAACTCATAATTACTGTTTCCCTTTTTTACCCCGAGTGGTCAAAACGTTAGTTGTGGGAGCCACACAACGTCATTTAACTTGCTGCGGGCGCCGTCTTCGTTCTTTTTTTTCTTTTTTGTGCACTGCGATTTTTACTGCCTCTGCTCGGCTGCACCCTAACAAATAATTTAAACTTGATTGCCAAAACGCAACGTGCTGGTAATGGACGACGGGCGCTCTCGAAGCCGAAGAACATGCGCAGCTTCCCAAACGTGCTTGTGTTCCAGGATGTCCTGTGCATCGCTGATTAAAGGTGGACAGGATGCTGCTTTGAATGCCACTATTCTTTAAGATCGTCGCTCTTACAACACAGAGAGACAGGATGCAAATCTGATCCGGACACTCCTGTGTTTGATGAAATGCTCAAATTAGCCGAAGGGGATCGCTTCTGACCGGCATATTGATTCAGTTCTGCAACTACGTTCACGACCTCCGCGCGAACTACACGGCGGTGAATAAAACGCATATAAAACGTTAATTTATATAAATGTATTTTTTTCATTTTCTCGGTATTTACGAAGGAGATAAAACAATTTCCAAGAGAGCAGTGTTTTGATGTTAAATTACGCGCATGCGTTGCTGTTGTCGGAATCGTTGTGCTGTCTATAGTCAGAAGTTGCGTTACTTTAATCTTTGCTGAAAGTCGTTTCTTTTATCAAAGTTAGGAATGTGGACGGTTGGAGACAGAGGATGTTACGGGATTGTGTCGCTTTCCCTCGCGGTCGCCATGGTGAGCTGTGCTCAGAGGTGAGGTCTTCTGAATGTATGAGCTGCTTCCTCCTGCCCTGTGCGCTCCTTCACTCGGCTGTGATTCTGAGCCAATTCCGCCTCTCTTCCCTTTAGCGCAAACGAGCAGAGCAACATGTCATATGTGAAAGTCACCGTGGACAAACTGCTCAAAGGATATGACATTCGGCTAAGGCCTGATTTCGGAGGTAACGTTTTATGTTTAACACAACAAATTCAATGTTCGTTTACATACTGCCAAACAGTTGGCGGTCAGCTTGGCGCAGGCATGGATTGTTCAGTCATGTTCTGAAGTGCCAGGACTCTAAAACCTGCCTTTTATATGCTATTCAAAGGTGCTCCTGTCGACGTGGGAATGAGCATAGACATCGCTAGCATCGATATGGTCTCTGAAGTTAATATGGTGAGTACATTTGGAGTCAACAAGACCCTATACGCAGACAGAATGACACAACATCTCAGGGGAATAATGTTACTTGTTTAAAGGTATCATGGCAACGAAGTCATACGTGAACGCAGCAGCGCTGTCTCCTGGGTTTAGTTGTGTTAATACGTGACTTTCGTTTTCTGGAATTCTTGCTGGGAATTTAGAATGGTTTAAATTACAGTATTTCCAGAAGGTCTTTGATTTGTTAAACGCGACTAATGCCGCCATCTGTCGATTAATAAACCCCTCTGCGTTTCAGAACCATGGAGAGATCCCCAATCTGTCATTTATATGCATACAGTTCAGTAATATTTATATGCAGTAAAGCTCAAGATTAAACAGTATTCAGAGAAGTGTGTGTGTGTGTGTGTGTGTGTGTGTCTGTGAGAGAGAGAGAGAGAGAGAGAGAGAGAGAGAGAGAGAGAGAGAGAGAGCACGTTGCTATTGCTCATGAAATGTCCACACACGCGTAGCCTACCTTTATTGTGGCTTCAGTGACATCCGCAGTCTGTGAAAAATAAATAAATTAAAGTGAACATGATTTTGAAATTCAGGTTTGGTGTCCTGGTTTGAATGCAGCCATTGCATAATGCATCCAGTGATTCAACAATCAGCCCAGGCGGAAACGGTGCGCTTTATACGCACGTGTTGTGCATACGAGTGGCCTCGGTAATTCGGCACGTCTATCACGGATTGCACAAGACACGTTTCTAGGTGGATTCTCTGTTCCATACTTGAGCCTAAGATCTTCCTGTTTTGGGTTTTGGATGGTTGACGCACTGAGATGCACAGACAGTTGTCTGTTATTGTTGAATCATTCCTCCAGGTGTGTGTTCACAGGCTGTGCAGTCAGCGTTTAGACGCAATCGCTGGCCTCTCTTACGGCTCGGCCTGTGGCGAAGCCGGGCGCTTAACTGTCCACATCAGCCAGGAATGGGCCTAAAGTAACAGCCGAGAGTTTCAGAGAAGGTCAGAGATTGTTGGGTTTGAATTAGTTTGCTTAGATTGTTCAAATCCCTTTTCCTCGCCCCCGTGTCTTCCCTGTGCTCCCATCCCTGGGGCTCCTACTCACTTTCCCAAAGTCAGAGTGTAGTGAGCAGAGCAGGGAGGTGCAGGGAGGGCAAATGGAGGGAAGAGACTGACCTCTTTCTGACCTCAGTGATGCGATATCTGCCATCCAGGGCCACGTTCAGCCCAAACAAAACATAGCAAAACATTTATTTAAACAGAAAGGGTGGTGCGTTGATCATCCTGTTGCAAACCATGGGTGGATTAATTGACGTAGTAAGGTTTGCTCCTATGATGTCTGTGCAGGTGTTCTCCAGTCTTTAAACCATAGGCCTACGTGATTATTGACTCGGGCTACACCTGTGACTCACCCACCAAACGGAGCAAACATACCTCAAAGCCTGTTGCCAAACGTTAGACACTGTTGGTAGGAAACATGTCTTTCAACACAGCAACCATATCAAGATGTAACAAAACTAGTTTGCTAGTTATGGCTTTAAAAAATATTTCCAGCTGTAATTATTTTGCACTGTATGGGACATCAGAACCCAGATCAGAACATGTGTACCAGTGTGTGCACTCTCAGAAAAAGATCTTTATGGAACCCTCCATCAGAACCATTTTGCCTGACAAAGAAACATTTTGGAAGCATGTTTTCTCAGAGTGCAGGAGATGTGAACAGAAACATGTGAACCAGCGTGACCTGAGATGGTCAGGAGCCAGGACATCCAGCACATTTCACTTCAGCTTTTACTGCTGTCAGCCCTTTTCCTCTCTAATTATAGACGCCGGCATTCCCTCTAGTCGCATCACACTGAACGCTGTTCAGCGTGACGGCCTGAAATTCCCAGATGCCAATACCTTTAGGGAAAAGCTTCCCCAGTCCCAGCAGGACCCTGGCGGTGTAATTATGAGCCAATCGGATGTTCCTAACCTCTCTCTGAGGGCAATCACATCACCACTTTCAGCACGGCGATAAGATTCATAAATAAATTACGACCTTTAAAAGTGCAGTTAATTAAAAATCAATGGAATATGGGTCTCTGCCTGACAATCAGCCCGGGAAATGTGTTAATGTAGAACAAAACCCAGCTCTAATCATATGGTAAAATTAAACTTTAAAAAGCCCACAGCTGTGATCTTATAAACGCATTGTAACAGTGACTAGCTTTGTTGAGCCAATGTTGTGGCTTTCTTGATTTAGACAAGTTTTTGATTTGTGTAACATCTGATTTTTCCTAGATTTGAATACATCTAAAAGCCATTGAAGACATCTGACATATAGTATAGCAAACAAATACGGGATTGCAAACACTAGAGAAATTAATATTTAAACCTGATGGAATTTACAGTTGAGGTTTAGCTCAAAGACCATCTTAACCTCTGAATCCAAACATTAAAACATTTGAAAGAATACTAGATAAAAATTCAGAGCAATTACACATTTTTTCCATTTGGTCATACATATGTATATAAGTCATCTGCGGAGGGGCTGCAGAAGTTTCTGGAATAAGCACACTGCCTGCAGCAGCATGGGTTGTGAATAGTGTACCGGGGTGAAGCACAGTGTGGATGCTGTCTGAAGCTCTGAGGAGCAGCAGCATGGGTTGTGAATAGTGTACCGGGGTGAAGCACAGTGTGGATGCTGTCTGAAGCTCTGAGGAGCAGCAGCATGGGTTGTGAATAGTGTACCGGGGTGAAGCACAGTGTGGATTCTGTCTGAAGCTCTGAGGAGCAGCAGCATGGGTTGTGAATAGTGTACCGGGGTGAAGCACAGTGTGGATGCTGTCTGAAGCTCTGAGGAGCAGCCACATGGGTTGTGAATAGTGTACCGGGGTGAAGCACAGTGTGGATGCTGTCTGAAGCTCTGAGGAGCAGCAGCATGGGTTGTGAATAGTGTACTGGGGTGAAGCACAGTGTCTATGCTGGCTGAAGCTCTGAGGAGCAGCAGCATGGGTTGTGAATAGTGTACTGGGGTGAAGCACAGTGTGGATGCTGTCTGAAGCTCTGAGGAGCAGCAGCATGGGTTGTGAATAGTGTACTGGGGTGAAGCACAGTGTCTATGCTGGCTGAAGCTCTGAGGAGCAGCAGCATGGGTTGTGAATAGTGTACTGGGGTGAAGCACAGTGTGGATGCTGTCTGAAGCTCTGAGGAGCAGCAGCATGGGTTGTGAATAGTGTACCGGGGTGAAGCACAGTGTCTATGCTGGCTGAAGCTCTGAGGAGCAGCAGCATGGGTTGTGAATAGTGTACCGGGGTGAAGCACAGTGTGGATGCTGTCTGAAGCTCTGAGGAGCAGCAGCATGGGTTGTGAATAGTGTACTGGGGTGAAGCACAGTGTGGATGCTGTCTGAAGCTCTGAGGAGCAGCAGCATGGGTTGTGAATAGTGTACTGGGGTGAAGCACAGTGTGGATGCTGTCTGAAGCTCTGAGGAGCAGCCTCATTGGGTGGTATGAAGGCTGCTGGTACAAACTGTCATCGCTTTTTCCTGTTTTCTTCTTTTCAGCACCTTTGTTTCCTTTGTTTGCTTGTTTATATTGTTTTTGCAAAGTCCTTCTCTGTGTTCCTGTACTGGCAGGTTACACTATTGATATGTAATATTCTGCACGTGTTACACTTAACATTCAAGGTAGAATATTTTAATTTGTGTACTGTTATATTAATGGTATTTTACATTCTGTGCATGTTAAATTATTTATATGTAACAGTTAAGATGTAATATTTCAAGTGAACTCAAGTGAACACTTGAATTGTTGTATTGTTGCATTTTGTGGTATACTTTATTTCTGGATATATTGCGTTCTGGCTGTGTAGGATTGCGGCCACGTACAGTCTTGGTTGTTACATGTTGGGTATAATATATTTCACAGGATTGTTTGGAAGATTCTGGCTTTGTTGCATAATGGGAATGTGACATTATGGGCCTGTTACATTATGACTGTTGCACCATGGTTAGGTCTGCATGTTACACTCCCGATGACATGACTTCTTTTGGTCTGTAGGTATTACTGAGCAGGGTATTAGGCTCTGGGCTTGAGGGCTGTGTGTTGATTTTTTTGACTGGGATATGGTTTTCTATGCTGTGCTAGAATATGATTTAATGTGTTCGGTTGTTGGCTAAGCTATTGGCCAGGATGTTGGGTTGTTGGAAGGGCTGTGGGTCTGTCTGCTGAATTGCGGCCAGGATCTGTTTGTTGGGTTTTTGGCTTGGATATGGATCCTGCATGTTGGGTTGTAGACTGACTGTTGAGCCTTTTGGCTGGGCTGTAGGCTGTAGAGTGTTGGCTTGTTTGCTGGCTGTGGTTCTGCTGTTTGTGATACGGTTTTGTATGTTGGGTTATTGGCCAGGCTATAACCAACAAAAGTTGATTTGTTTGAAGCCTGCATTTGTCACCAGGGGTCCACCAGTGTTACAAAGGGGGCAGGGAGGTGGGCATGAATCCTGAAAGCTTTGGG
The DNA here is from genome assembly GCF_963514075.1 of Conger conger. Classification (NCBI taxonomy): domain Eukaryota; kingdom Metazoa; phylum Chordata; class Actinopteri; order Anguilliformes; family Congridae; genus Conger; species Conger conger. Next base: position 20,981,449 of record NC_083765.1, read on the forward strand.
TTCGAGCCCCTAGTCAGTTTATGAAAAGGATTTTAACTGTAGGTTTTTTCCCCATAAAGTATTCACTCATTCAAATTGAGGATAGGTAAAGAATATGTATATATATATATATATATATATATATATATATATATATTACATTGTATTTTATTACACTACCCTGTTTTCATTTCTTAAATATACTAATATTCCATTTTATTTGTTTTATTAAATGTCTCTGCGATGCATGTTGTAGCTTTTGTTTAGTGAAGTGCTACATAAATAAAGATGTTTTATTTATTATTATTATTAGATACTTTTGACGATGAATTTGAAGCCTGCTTGCCCTGCTCCAGGTACTGGCACACAGCATTCGCCGAGCTGAGATTCCCATCTGCTTCCACATTCCATCAGAAACAGGCTCTTTCTCCTTCTAGAGGTCAGGAATGTCATTTTAGCCGCACGTCGTCCTTTTATCCCAGCGACGCTATTCAATCATCCTGCGGATTGTCTGAGTGATTGAACATTCTGGAAGGCCTCCAAGACCATCATTTTTTAAAGTATCAGAAACATAAATAAATATGTGACATCCTGAGTAACAAACACTCAGGGTAAAAGCAAACAATAACGGTGTGGCTTTGAGTCCCGGCAAATATGACATGTTCCTGTTGAAATGAAAAGATTTTTGACATTTTAATAAATATTATTCAGGCTGTGATTATTCTGTCTCTCATGCATTTGGTGCATTTGGTTTGGTGCATTTGGTTAGATAAGGGCGCTATTTTGAGAAGAGCATTTGGTTAGGTGCATTTGGTTATCACAACTGATGGCCAATCCCTTTATGTTTCAGGGGCTCAGAATTTTTTGTTTTCTGTTTTCCCCCCTCTTTGGAAAATACCCACAATGCAGTAGCGCAGCTCTTGAATGGCACTGTTCTAAGCACACGTTGATTGGTTCATTAATAGACTTATTGGCGTATGTTGGTGGGGACCTCATTATGGTGGGGAAGGTGCATAAACCCCAAGGTGTAGAGCAATGTGCATCACGCACAGACGCCGATCAGCAGCTGTCAGGTAGTGACACACTCCAGCTGCACTCATGCAGTGAGCCAGCACTGTTTTCTCAGCTGTGATCGATACACATTGATTGGCTGCTCACTGGGGATTCTGATCATTGATTGGCTGCTCATTGGGGAGGCAGCGCATTGACTGGCTGCTCACAGGGGAGGCTGGGCATTGATTGGCTGCTCATTCAGAGGCCTCGCTGTGGCTCCTTGGGTTCTGTGCAGTGTGTGATCTATCGATTGGGCTCTTTGATTTATGTGCTCCTCGCCTCTTTTAGATGTGGCTTTATACCACTCTGCTCCAGTATTTCTGTTCTATGACTTTCCCCAGCCTGCAGCTGTGGGTTTCTTCTGTGCTAAAACAAACATTTACACACACTGACAGAGACACCCAAACATCAACATCTAAATACACAGCATGATTACACTCCTGCATGCATGTACAAATATGCATAGACACATCAACACACGCCCAAACACACATATGCTGATCCACGCGCACACACACACACACACAGACACACACACACACACACACACGCTCACACGTACACATATGCATGTAGATCCACATGCACACACATAAACACGTGTGTATACATATGTAGACACCCTGGTCCAAGGTGTGTTTCCTAATTGCCATGGTTTTCTAGGCTGGAATGATATGGAACGGCCCATCTGCTTTAAAAGAATTTGGAGGCTGGTTCTCTCACACTTCTTGAATGGGGAAAGTTCCTGGTTGGTTGTGCCGTGAATCATACTTCTTATGTGTGAGTTCAGCTAAAAACCTTCCTCTGGGATTATAAATAGGCCTTTTTACTGCAGAGAAGATGCCCTTTTAGTCCCTGTGTAATATTATTATTATTATTATTATTATTATTATCATTATTATTATTATTATTATTATGATTGTATAGTATACGTGGCTGTGTATAGTATCATGCTAGGCAAACAAAAATATGTGCAATGCAGTAAAGCTGTGTGTGATTGTGTATGTGTCTGTGTGTGTGTTTGTGTGTGTTTGTGTGTGCGTGTGTGTGTGTATTAGTGTTTGTGTGTGTGCGTGCTTGTCTGTGTGTGTGTGTGTGTGGGTGTGTGCGTGTGTAAGAATGTTTGTGTGTGTGGAGTATGCAGTGCTATGTGTGACATTTACCCCCCAGAGCAGAGTGTACGCATCATCCTGCCCCCCCCACCCACCCACCCCCCATCACCATGACGCATGCAGACCGCACTTCTTTGCGAAGAGAGGTGTGACAGGAATTTAAAGTGCAGATCTTTTGGGTGGTAGATTTTTTCCACTACCCCCCTCCCCCTTCCACATTCTCATCAATTCCTTAATGTCTCCGGGATCAAGCTTCGCACAAATGCACATTTATGAATCTATTTTCCACATGATTAGGATGTGCTGAATGCACAAGAAATATTTAGTTATTTATGCATTCCTGTTTTATTTTTTCTTGTTTTCGTGTGTCCATACACAAAATTGTTCATATTGTGTTACTGCGTGTGTCCGTGTGTGCATGTGTATGTGTGTCTCTGTGTGTGTGGGTGTCTCTGTGTGCACATTTGCTTGTGTGTGTACATTTTTAATTTCATTGTACACCCGGTTGGAAAGAGACCTGCCAAAATACTTTGACTATTATTGATTGTGTATTTGTTTATTTATAGCTGTGTAAAGAGGCTCACAGACTGGCAGCTGGCCTGTCTGTGTGGACGGCATGGATTATAATAGTTAAACAGCACACAGTGCTGGACTGTGGCTCCATGGACAGACATGATGAAAGTTTATGTGGAGCTGGTACGTCTGGCTTGAACCCGAGTGTAGATTGGTATTCTCTAGGCAAGATGGGTTTGAATTTATGTGTGTGACGGTGCTGGGTTTGATGGTGCTGGGTTTGTGTGTGAGGGTGCTGGGTTTGTGTGTGTGTGTGTGTGTGAGGGTACTGGGTTTGGGTGTGTGTGAGGGTACTGGGTTCGGGTGTGTGTGTGAGTGTGCTGGGTTTGGGTGTGTGTGAGGGTGCTGGGTAAGGGTGCTGGGTTTGGGTGTGTGTGAGGGTGCTGGGTTTGGGTGTGTGTGTGAGGGTGCTGGGTTTGGGTGTGTGTGTGTGTGTGTGTGCTGGGTTTGTGTGTGTGTGTGTGTGTGCTGGGTTTGGGTGTGTGTGTGAGGGTGCTGGGTAAGGGTGCTGGGTTTGGGTGCTGGGTTTGTGTGTGTGTGTGAGTGTGCTGGGTTTGGGTGTGTGTGAGGGTGCTGGGTAAGGGTGCTGGGTTTGGGTGTGTGTGTGAGGGTGCTGGGTTTGGGTGTGTGTGTGAGGGTGCTGGGTTTGGGTGTGTGTGTGAGGGTGCTGGGTTTGGGTGTGTGTGTGTGTGTGTGCTGGGTTTGTGTGTGTGTGTGAGTGTGCTGGGTTTGGGTGTGTGTGTGTGCTGGGTTTGGGTGTGTGTGTGAGGGTGCTGGGTAAGGGTGCTGGGTTTGGGTGTGTGTGTGAGGGTGCCGGGTAAGGGTGTGCATGTGAGGGTGCTGGGTTTGGGTGTGTGTGTGTGAGGGTGCTGGTGTGCTGGGTTTGGGTGTGTGTGAGTGTGCTGGGTTTGGGTGTGTGTGTGAGTGTGCTGGGTTTGGGTGTGTGTGAGGGTGCTGGGTTTGGGTGTGTGTGAGGGTGCCGGGTAAGGGTGTGCATGTGAGGGTGCTGGGTTTGGGTGTGTGTGTGTGAAGGTGCTGGTGTGCTGGGTTTGGGTGTGTGTGAGTGTGCTGGGTTTGGGTGTGTGTGTGAGTGTGCTGGGTTTGGGTGTGTGTGAGGGTGCTGGGTTTGGGTGTGTGTGAGGGTGCTGGGTTTGGGTGTGTGTGTGTGTGTGTGTGAGTGTGCTGGGTTTGGGTTTGTGTGTGAGGGTGCTGGGTTTGATGGTGCTGGGTTTGGGTGTGAGGGTGCTGGGTTTGGGTGTGTGTGTGAGGGGGCTGGGTTTGGGTGTGAGGGTGCTGGGTTTGATGGTGCTGGGTTTGGGTGTGAGGGTGCTGGGTTTGGGTGTGTGTGAGGGTGCTCACTCAGTCCTCTGTAAATATTTTAAGTGAGTAATGTAGCAGAAATTGAGAAGCCTCTGTCCACTGAGAGGGGAAATGATTAATGGAAAGAAGTGTGAGATGTATTCTGCTGTTGCATGTTATTTGAGCCAAGGCTTTTAATGCATTTCCTCTGTGCGATGAGAGAGAGGAGGCAGGAGAGGGTTGAGGTAGACACACACCCCACCCCCTCTGTGTGTTTGGAGAGGAGAGATATCTCACTGGGCTTCTTGTTTCCCAAAACAGCCTGTCTTATTCGGTATCTGGGAGAAACTGTAAACTGCTGCCCTGAAACTAAGGGTTCTTAAGGCTTAAGGGTCTAAATACTGATTTAATTGTTTGGATTGTCAAGCATTTAATATGGGTATTATTTATATAAAAGATACTATATTGCCATACATTTTTTTGTCAAATTGTTAGTTCATTTGTTCAGAGATGTGTATTAGGAAAGCCTCCCTCAGCTTCTTTAAAGAGCAGTAGCTTCAGTTGCAGGTAAACCCCATGGTATAGCAGCTTACTCATTCCACAAAGTGAGAAATTCTGTGATCAGTTCATCTGTCCATTTGCATTACTGTGGTGAGAGAGATGAATATCCCCTAATTAATAACTTCATTAGTTAATGCCAACTCATGTACCTTATTGTAAAGTATGACCATAAGAGTTTAGGTTGAGTATGCCATCTAGTCAAGACAGGCCTATTTGTTGATAAACTAGTATTATAGACTGTTGCACTCTACTTTTAGCACACTGCAGCATTGTTTTTGTGACCTGAGCTTGATCTATTCCCAAATAAAAAGTGTCATGACATGTCAGCTTGAATCACATGAACACAAAACCTCTGTGGCTTCTCAGTCAGAACAGAGAGGAGTAAGATATTATGCGTTTATCTGATTTGAAAACCTACACCCCACCTATCTCTCGCTTGGCAGTCTTGACTTATACAGGATAGCATACTATAGGCTAATGGCGGGCCCAATGATTTTAATATCTCAGAATTCAATTGGAGTGTCATTATGGAAAAGTTAAAATCACATTTGTAAAGATTTGACTGCCGCATGATTGACCATGCAGACATACTGCCGCGTGATTGGCCATATAGGCATACTGTCACGTGATTGGCCAAGCAGGCATACTACCATGTGATTGGCTTGCAGATATACAGTACTGCCATGTGATTGGCTGTGCAGACATACAGTACTCCCATGTGATAGGACATGCAAACATGCTGCCATGTGATTGGCTGTGCAGACATACTGCCATGTAATTGGCCATTCAGGCATAATGTCACATGATTGGACGAATATACATACTGCCATTTGATTGGCTGTGCGGACATACAGTACTGCCATGTGATTGGCTGTGCAGATATACAGTACTGCCATGTGATTGGCCATGCAGACATACTGCCATGTAATTGGCCGTGCAGACACACTGTCATCTGATTGGTGGTGCAGACACAGTGCCTCATGATTGGCCATGCAGATATACTGCACAGACTTGGGATAGGTTTCACATCAGGAGCCACATCAGGCGGTAGCATCTTGAGCAGACTGATATTCAGCTCCTCTTTTTAAAGGGCAGCTCTGAAGTTGGGTCAGAAGAGTGCCAGGTTCAAAAGGGTTCTTCGGCTTGTCTTTATTTTTGTTTTTGTTTGTTTTTAGTCAGTGACATTGTACCTCTCCTGAGACAGAAAATCTGAAACCTCACCCATCCTCACATGGTCGTCTCTGCTGTGTGTTTGTGAGGGTGGGTGGTGTACCAGAGAGAAAGATAATGTGGCCCTCAAAAGTAACATATTTTTAATTTTACAAAAATGTTTCATAATCATTAAGCTATGATTTGCAGCATGATGATCCCTAGAAAATCCTATATTAAACAGTGCAATTAAAAGTGTGTTTGTAAAGACAACACCATCACTAAAATTCATCATATTTCATGTACAGTTGAAAGGTCATCAATCCTGCAAATTGATTTTTAATTACACTAGAGCCACAGAGCCACAGACCATATATTTACAGACGGACTGTTGAGCTGAACCCAGTATAAAAGCAGGAGTAGCACAGGATTGCGTTTTATCAATGGTCAGGAAGTGTGGAATGGAGAGTCTTTAGAGATCCAGGAAGTGAAGAATGATGTATCCAGGAAGTGAAGAATGAAGTATCCAGGAAGTGAAGACTGATGAATCCAGGAAGTGAAGAATGATGTATCCAGGAAGTGAAGACTGATTAATCCAGGAAGTAAAGAATGATGAATCCAGGAAGTGAAGACTGATAATCCAGGTAGTGAAGAATGACGTATCCAGGAAGTGAAGAATGACGCATCCAGGAATTTATGACTGATGTATCCAGGAAATGAAGGATGATTTATGCAGGAAGTGAATGATGATTTCTTAATGGAAAATAGCAAAGGATATATTCCACAGAAATTAGCAACATTTCTTTCACACAGAGTGGTCACTGTGTGGAATAGGTTGCCAGGAAATGGAGTGGAGGCAGAAACACTTGATACGGCACACTATTTGGTTTTTAGGCAAACCAAGCAGTAGGTTCACCTGGGTGGTAGGAAAAGGCGAGCATTGTTGGGTTGAATGGCCTGTCCTCGTCAATATGTTATGTCGCGTTATGTTATCCAGGAAGTGAAGAATTATTACATGGGAAGTGAAGGAATTTAGAGAGCAGCAGCCTAAAATGGCGGGGAGTCGGCAGGTCAGAGGTCATGTTAAGGGCCGACCAAGAGCTTCAAAGAAATACATTTCAGAGGGAAAAAACTGACCACCATTCTGCCTGCAGCAAATTTACAGATGAAAAGGATATATTTATTACGCGTAGCTGTGTGTGTAAAACCCCCAGGCCTTAGGTCTCAGCACAAGTTACACATAGATGTATCCCATGGCCACAGAAAAGCCAAAACATAATTAGGAAAAATGCTGAAAGAAGCTGAACGAGAACGAGAGACACCCCACTCCTCTGCCTGGGGCTGAGTGGATGACAAACAGGCCTTTTTTATTTCTTTATTTTGCTTTATGTTTCATTCTTTCCTCTTCCTTGTCATTTTGTGGGCTCAGCCTGTCGACAGCCAGCTATCATTAATGGCATTGTGTGCTGTCAAAATTACATGATTTAACAGCACTGCAGGTCCTTATCTCCTGCAAATGGAAAGAGCATAATAGTCAGAATATAAAATGAGTCTGCCTCTGCTGCTCTGGCCCAGACTCAGCCTGCTATGCGCTGAATACTGACACGCTGCTGTGTTTGTACAGTACAGTATGTCTGCAGCGACACAATACTGAAATACAATAGTACTACAGATATAACTAAGGGTATATCTGTAGTTATATAGTACATATCTGCACTGCTTTATAGCTCATATATGGGTGTACAGCATATATCTTCAGTGATATAGTGTCCACAGATCTACGGTGTTCTCGTATAATAGGGATAGAGAGATAAATACAACTAGAGAGAGAGAGAAAGGGGTGTGTGAAGGGAGAGACTGAGAGAGAAAATGAGAAACAGATTATTATTATTATTATTGTTATTATTATTATTATTATTATTATTATTATTATTGTTATTATTATTTATATAGCACATTTCCAGAGCCCCAGGTCACTTGACAAAGTTAAAAGGGTAAAAGCGGCAAGTACAGTACATACAGAAGGCAAAAACAATAGATAGAGTAGCACAGTAATGACAGAGGGAGTGCAGAATAAGGTAAAATCACAAACAGGGACGGTAAAAGTCAAAGTAAAAATATAAAACACACAGAGTGCCACTCCCTCGGTGTCACGGCTGACCTGGCGAGCCGGCACGAGCGCGCTCACCTCAGGCAACCTCTCCAGAGGCTCACCTGGCGGAACGGGCAGGTACAGGTCCGCCATCAGGATTCCAGTCAGGGAGAGAGACAGGCGGTGAAGCGGTGGCCATGTTCCCTCCTCAGAAATGATTTTATAAAAAGGCCCTTTCTCAGCCCCGGTGACGGGCACACTCACATACTCTCTGAGCAGCCAGCCAGCGCAGATAAAGAGCCAGGTGACGTGCAGAGAATACAGACTGCAGGGTGAGCCACACGGTAAACACAGTAAACACATTTAACACATTTTACAAGTGTAATACATTTAACATAGTTTACACAATTAACAAATTCAATACATTTAACTGGCAGCAGCAGGTCCAGAAAATAGTACGGCCACCCCACATATTCCAAAATAAAGAGCTGTTGTCACTAAAGCAATGGCATTGTAAAATAGTTACAGATTGAACCGTGAGTTTTAATGCTTTCAAACAGTATATGCTTTCAGCCTTTTATTATTTTTATTTTGGTATATCATTCCACCATGCAAAAAATTCCACTCCGGCCCAAATTGGGTAAACCAGGTAAACCAGTGTTGTGTTAAATGACTGGGACACGCAAGGTTGGTGGTTCTAATCCCGGTGTAGCCACAAGAAGATCTGCACAGCTGTTTGACCCTTGAGCAGGGCCCTTAACCCTGCATTGCTCCAGGGGAGGATTGTCTCCTGCTTAGTCTAATCAACTGTATTTCGCTCTGGATAAGAGCATCTGCCAAATGCCAATAATGTAACAGTCCAGGTGGATATTAGTCAAATGACCAGAGTTCACCTACTCCCATCAGAATGCTTCCTTTAATTTAATTTCGGGCCACAGACTACACAAATGTTTTTTAGCAAACAAGCTTTTGTATGCTTTTGGGAAAATTAAGATTCGTATGATATAGTATATAAAATTAGGGTCAGCTAAAAAAAACACTTCTCTTTTTCAGTCATTAATGGTGCTAAAATGTTACAATGTTCATAATAGTGAATAATGAGTTCTTTATTGTATATTAACTATTATGCACAAAATTAATAATGTGTGTAAGAATAATATGCTACTCACTGAGTGGCCCAAAATGTCTTTTTAATCTTTGTGTAATTAACAGGGCATGCTGGCCTCCCAAAAACTGCTGGAAACTTGATGTGCAGCCGTCTGAGGAAAATTATAATAATATATAATTTGCTATTTCCATTTAGTCTAGTGGCTAAGGTACTTGACCGGGGCCTGGAAGGTTGGTGGTTCAAGTCCATGATAAGATTTGCATAGCTGTTGGGCCCTTGAGCAAGGCCCTAAACCCCAAATTGTCCCCTGCTTAGTCTATCGCTTTGGATAAAAGCGTCAGCTAAATAACTAATTATGTCATATATGGTCATATAAAAAG